>NW_027256894.1:13950606-13987552 GCF_029215685.1 Pituophis catenifer annectens | reverse complement strand
AAGAAAACGCGTGATGCCGCGGTCAGAAAAAAAGCTGCTCTGGAGCAAAAAATTTTTTTTGATTTAAATGGAAAAACGGATACTAGGATGAGTTTCGGGGTGGAATTCCATGCTTAAAAATGTTATTATTTTCTGTTTTTAAAAATCGAGTGTTTTTGGTGCCCGAGGAAGAAAACGCGTGATGCCGCGGTCAGAAAAAAAGCTGCTCTGGAGCAAAAAATTTTTTTTGACTTAAATGGAAAAACCAATGCTAGGATGAGTTTCGGGGGTGGAATTCCATGCTTAAAAATGTTATTATTTGCTGTTTTTAAAAATCGAGTGTTTTTGGTGCCCGAGGAAGAAAACGCGTGATGCCGCGGTCAGAAAAAAAGCTGCTCAGGAGCAAAAAAATTTTTTTTGACTTAAATGGAAAAACGGATGCTAGGATGTGTTTCGGGGTCGAATTCCATGCTTAAAAATGTTATTATTTGCTGTTTTTAAAAATCGAGTGTTTTTGGTGCCCGAGGAAGAAAACGCGTGATGCCGCGGTCAGAAAAAAAGCTGCTCTGGAGCAAAAAATTTTTTTTTGACTTAAATGGAAAAACGGATACTAGGATGAGTTTCGGGGTGGAATTCCATGCTTAAAAATGTTATTATTTGCTGTTTTTAAAAATCGAGTGTTTTTGGTGCCCGAGGAAGAAAACGCGTGATGCCGCGGTTAGAAAAAAAGCTGCTCTGGAGCAAAAAAAATTTTTTTGACTTAAATGGAAAAACGGATACTAGGATGAGTTTCGGGGTGGAATTCCATGCTTAAAAATGTTATTATTTGCTGTTTTTAAAAATCGAGTGTTTTTGGTGCCCGAGGAAGAAAACGCGTGATGCCGCGGTCAGAAAAAAAGCTGCTCTGGAGCAAAAAATTTTTTTTGACTTAAATGGAAAAACGGATACTAGGATGAGTTTCGGGGTGGAATTCCATGCTTAAAAATGTTATTATTTGCTGTTTTTAAAAATCGAGTGTTTTTGGTGCCCGAGGAAGAAAACGCGTGATGCCGCGGTCAGAAAAAAAGCTGCTCTGGAGCAAAAAAATTTTTTTGATTTAAATGGAAAAACGGATACTAGGATGAGTTTCGGGGTGGAATTCCATGCTTAAAAATGTTATTATTTTCTGTTTTTAAAAATCGAGTGTTTTTGGTGCCCGAGGAAGAAAACGCGTGATGCCGCGGTCAGAAAAAAAGCTGCTCTGGAGCAAAAAATTTTTTTTGACTTAAATGGAAAAACCAATGCTAGGATGAGTTTCGGGGTGGAATTCCATGCTTAAAAATGTTATTATTTGCTGTTTTTAAAAATCGAGTGTTTTTGGTGCCCGAGGAAGAAAACGCGTGATGCCGCGGTCAGAAAAAAAGCTGCTCAGGAGCAAAAAAATTTTTTTTGACTTAAATGGAAAAACGGATGCTAGGATGTGTTTCGGGGTCGAATTCCATGCTTAAAAATGTTATTATTTGCTGTTTTTAAAAATCGAGTGTTTTTGGTGCCCGAGGAAGAAAACGCGTGATGCCGTGGTCAGAAAAAAAGCTGCTCTGGAGCAAAAAATTTTTTTTGACTTAAATGGAAAAAACGGATACTAGGATGAGTTTCGGGGTGGAATTCCATGCTTAAAAATGTTATTATTTGCTGTTTTTAAAAATCGAGTGTTTTTGGTGCCCGAGGAAGAAAACGCGTGATGCCGCGGTTAGAAAAAAAGCTGCTCTGGAGCAAAAAAAATTTTTTTGACTTAAATGGAAAAACGGATACTAGGATGAGTTTCGGGGTGGAATTCCATGCTTAAAAATGTTATTATTTGCTGTTTTTAAAAATCGAGTGTTTTTGGTGCCCGAGGAAGAAAACGCGTGATGCCGCGGTCAGAAAAAAAGCTGCTCTGGAGCAAAAAAATTTTTTTGACTTAAATGGAAAAACGGATACTAGGATGAGTTTCGGGGTGGAATTCCATGCTTAAAAATGTTATTATTTTCTGTTTTTAAAAATCGAGTGTTTTTGGTGCCCGAGGAAGAAAACGCGTGATGCCGCGGTCAGAAAAAAAGCTGCTCTGGAGCAAAAAAAATTTTTTGATTTAAATGGAAAAACGGATACTAGGATGAGTTTCGGGGTGGAATTCCATGCTTAAAAATGTTATTATTTTCTGTTTTTAAAAATCGAGTGTTTTTGGTGCCCGAGGAAGAAAACGCGTGATGCCGCGGTCAGAAAAAAAGCTGCTCTGGAGCAAAAAATTTTTTTTGACTTAAATGGAAAAACCAATGCTAGGATGAGTTTCGGGGTGGAATTCCATGCTTAAAAATGTTATTATTTGCTGTTTTTAAAAATCGAGTGTTTTTGGTGCCCGAGGAAGAAAACGCGTGATGCCGCGGTCAGAAAAAAAGCTGCTCTGGAGCGAAAATTTTTTTTTGACTTAAATGGAAAAACCAATGCTAGGATGAGTTTCGGGGTGGAATTCCATGCTTAAAAATGTTATTATTTTCTGTTTTTAAAAATCGAGTGTTTTTGGTGCCCGAGGAAGAAAACGCGTGATGCCGCGGTCAGAAAAAAAGCTGCTCTGGAGCAAAAAAATTTTTTTTGACTTAAATGGAAAAACCAATGCTAGGATGAGTTTCGGGGTGGAATTCCATGCTTAAAAATGTTATTATTTGCTGTTTTTAAAAATCGAGTGTTTTTGGTGCCCGAGGAAGAAAACGCGTGATGCCGCAGTCAGAAAAAAAGCTGCTCTGGAGCGAAAATTTTTTTTTGACTTAAATGGAAAAACGGATACTAGGATGAGTTTCGGGGTGGAATTCCATGCTTAAAAATGTTATTATTTCCTGTTTTTAAAAATTGAGTGTTTTTGGTGCCCGAGGAAGAAAACGCGTGATGCCGCGGTCAGAAAAAAAGCTGCTCAGGAGCAAAAAATTTTTTTTTTGACTTAAATGGAAAAATGGATGCTAGGATGTGTTTCGGGGTGGAATTCCATGCTTAAAAATGTTATTATTTGCTGTTTTTAAAAATCGAATGTTTTTGGTGCCCGAGGAAGAAAACGCGTGATGCCGCGGTCAGAAAAAAAGCTGCTCTGGAGCAAAAAATTTTTTTTGACTTAAATGGAAAAACGGATACTAGGATGAGTTTCGGGGTGGAATTCCATGCTTAAAAATGTTATTATTTGCTGTTTTTAAAAATCGAGTGTTTTTGGTGCCCGAGGAAGAAAACGCGTGATGCCGCGGTCAGAAAAAAAGCTGCTCTGGAGCGAAAATTTTTTTTTGACTTAAATGGAAAAACCAATGCTAGGATGAGTTTCGGGGTGGAATTCCATGCTTAAAAATGTTATTATTTGCTGTTTTTAAAAATCGAGTGTTTTTGGTGCCCGAGGAAGAAAACGCGTGATGCCGCGGTCAGAAAAAAAGCTGCTCTGGAGCAAAAAATTTTTTTTGACTTAAATGGAAAAACGGATACTAGGATGAGTTTCGGGGTGGAATTCCATGCTTAAAAATGTTATTATTTGCTGTTTTTAAAAATCGAGTGTTTTTGGTGCCCGAGGAAGAAAACGCGTGATGCCGCGGTCAGAAAAAAAGCTGCTCTGGAGCAAAAAAATTTTTTTGACTTAAATGGAAAAACGGATACTAGGATGAGTTTCGGGGTGGAATTCCATGCTTAAAAATGTTATTATTTGCTGTTTTTAAAAATCGAGTGTTTTTGGTGCCCGAGGAAGAAAACGCGTGATGCCGCGGTCAGAAAAAAAGCTGCTCTGGAGCAAAAAATTTTTTTTGACTTAAATGGAAAAACGGATACTAGGATGAGTTTCGGGGTGGAATTCCATGCTTAAAAATGTTATTATTTTCTGTTTTTAAAAATCGAGTGTTTTTGGTGCCCGAGGAAGAAAACGCGTGATGCCGCGGTCAGAAAAAAAGCTGCTCTGGAGCAAAAAATTTTTTTTGACTTAAATGGAAAAACCAATGCTAGGATGAGTTTCGGGGTGGAATTCCATGCTTAAAAATGTTATTATTTGCTGTTTTTAAAAATCGAGTGTTTTTGGTGCCCGAGGAAGAAAACGCGTGATGCCGCGGTCAGAAAAAAAGCTGCTCTGGAGCGAAAAATTTTTTTTTGACTTAAATGGAAAAACGGATACTAGGATGAGTTTCGGGGTGGAATTCCATGGTTAAAAATGTTATTATTTCCTGTTTTTAAAAATTGAGTGTTTTTGGTGCCCGAGGAAGAAAACGCGTGATGCCGCGGTCAGAAAAAAAGCTGCTCAGGAGCAAAAAATTTTTTTTTGACTTAAATGGAAAAATGGATGCTAGGATGTGTTTCGGGGTCGAATTCCATGCTTAAAAATGTTATTATTTGCTGTTTTTAAAAATCGAGTGTTTTTGGTGCCCGAGGAAGAAAACGCGTGATGCCGCGGTCAGAAAAAAAGCTGCTCTGGAGCAAAAAATTTTTTTTGACTTAAATGGAAAAACGGATACTAGGATGAGTTTCGGGGTGGAATTCCATGCTTAAAAATGTTATTATTTTCTGTTTTTAAAAATCGAGTGTTTTTGGTGCCCGAGGAAGAAAACGCGTGATGCCGCGGTCAGAAAAAAAGCTGCTCTGGAGCAAAAAATTTTTTTTGACTTAAATGGAAAAACCAATGCTAGGATGAGTTTCGGGGTGGAATTCCATGCTTAAAAATGTTATTATTTGCTGTTTTTAAAAATCGAGTGTTTTTGGTGCCCGAGGAAGAAAACGCGTGATGCCGCGGTCAGAAAAAAAGCTGCTCTGGAGCGAAAATTTTTTTTTGACTTAAATTGAAAAACCAATGCTAGGATGAGTTTCGGGGTGGAATCCATGCTTAAAAATGTTATTATTTGCTGTTTTTAAAAATCGAGTGTTTTTGGTGCCCGAGGAAGAAAACGCGTGATGCCGCGGTCAGAAAAAAAGCTGCTCAGGAGCAAAAAAATTTTTTTTGACTTAAATGGAAAAACGGATGCTAGGATGTGTTTCGGGGTCGAATTCCATGCTTAAAAATGTTATTATTTGCTGTTTTTAAAAATCGAGTGTTTTTGGTGCCCGAGGAAGAAAACGCGTGATGCCGCGGTCAGAAAAAAAGCTGCTCTGGAGCAAAAAATTTTTTTTGACTTAAATGGAAAAACGGATACTAGGATGAGTTTCGGGGTGGAATTCCATGCTTAAAAATGTTATTATTTGCTGTTTTTAAAAATCGAGTGTTTTTGGTGCCCGAGGAAGAAAACGCGTGATGCCGCGGTCAGAAAAAAAGCTGCTCTGGAGCAAAAAAATTTTTTTGACTTAAATGGAAAAACGGATACTAGGATGAGTTTCGGGGTGGAATTCCATGCTTAAAAATGTTATTATTTGCTGTTTTTAAAAATCGAGTGTTTTTGGTGCCCGAGGAAGAAAACGCGTGATGCCGCGGTCAGAAAAAAAGCTGCTCTGGAGCAAAAAATTTTTTTTGACTTAAATGGAAAAACGGATACTAGGATGAGTTTCGGGGTGGAATTCCATGCTTAAAAATGTTATTATTTGCTGTTTTTAAAAATCGAGTGTTTTTGGTGCCCGAGGAAGAAAACGCGTGATGCCGCGGTCAGAAAAAAAGCTGCTCAGGAGCAAAAAAATTTTTTTTGACTTAAATGGAAAAAACGGATGCTAGGATGAGTTTCGGGGTCGAATTCCATGCTTAAAATTGTTATTATTTGCTGTTTTTAAAAATCGAGTGTTTTTGGTGCCCGAGGAAGAAAACGCGTGATGCCGCGGTCAGAAAAAAAGCTGCTCTGGAGCAAAAAATTTTTTTTGACTTAAATGGAAAAACGGATACTAGGATGAGTTCCGGGGTGGAATTCCATGCTTAAAAATGTTATTATTTGCTGTTTTTAAAAATCAAGTGTTTTTGGTGCCCGAGGAAGAAAACGCGTGATGCCGCGGTCAGAAAAAAAGCTGCTCTGGAGCAAAAAATTTTTTTTGACTTAAATGGAAAAACCAATGCTAGGATGAGGTTCGGGGTGGAATTCCATGCTTAAAAATGTTATTATTTGCTGTTTTTAAAAATTGAGTGTTTTTGGTGCCCGAGGAAGAAAACGCGTGATGCCGCGGTCAGAAAAAAAGCTGCTCTGGAGCGAAAATTTTTTTTTGACTTAAATGGAAAAACCAATGCTAGGATGAGTTTCGGGGTGGAATTCCATGCTTAAAAATGTTATTATTTGCTGTTTTTAAAAATCGAGTGTTTTTGGTGCCCGAGGAAGAAAACGCGTGATGCCGCGGTCAGAAAAAAAGCTGCTCAAGAGCAAAAAATTTTTTTTGACTTAAATGGAAAAACGGATGCTAGGATGAGTTTCGGGGTCGAATTCCATGCTTAAAAATGTTATTATTTGCTGTTTTTAAAAATCGAGTGTTTTTGGTGCCCGAGGAAGAAAACGCGTGATGCCGCGGTCAGAAAAAAAGCTGCTCTGGAGCAAAAAATTTTTTTTGACTTAAATGGAAAAACGGATACTAGGATGTGTTTCAGGGTGGAATTCCATGCTTAAAAAATGTTATTATTTCCTGTTTTTAAAAATCGAGTGTTTTTGGTGCCCGAGGAAGAAAACGCGTGATGCCGCGGTCAGAAAAAAAGCTTCTCTGGAGCAAAAAAATTTTTTTGACTTAAATGGAAAAACGGATACTAGGATGAGTTTCGGGGTGGAATTCCATGCTTAAAAATGTTATTATTTGCTGTTTTTAAAAATCAAGTGTTTTTGGTGCCCGAGGAAGAAAACGTGTGATGCCGCGGTCAGAAAAAAAGCTGCTCTAGAGCGAAAAAATTTTTTTTGACTTAAATGGAAAAACCAATGCTAGGATGAGTTTCGGGGTGGAATTCCATGCTTAAAAATGTTATTATTTGCTGTTTTTAAAAATCGAGTGTTTTTGGTGCCCGAGGAAGAAAACGCGTGATGCCGCGGTCAGAAAAAAAGCTGCTCAAGAGCAAAAAATTTTTTTTGACTTAAATGGAAAAACGGATGCTAGGATGAGTTTCGGGGTCGAATTCCATGCTTAAAAATGTTATTATTTGCTGTTTTTAAAAATCGAGTGTTTTTGGTGCCCGAGGAAGAAAACGCGTGATGCCGCGGTCAGAAAAAAAGCTGCTCTGGAGCAAAAAAATTTTTTTGACTTAAATGGAAAAACGGATACTAGGATGAGTTTCGGGGTGGAATTCCATGCTTAAAAATGTTATTATTTGCTGTTTTTAAAAATCAAGTGTTTTTGGTGCCCGAGGAAGAAAACGTGTGATGCCGCGGTCAGAAAAAAAGCTGCTCTAGAGCGAAAAAATTTTTTTTGACTTAAATGGAAAAACCAATGCTAGGATGAGTTTCGGGGTGGAATTCCATGCTTAAAAATGTTATTATTTGCTGTTTTTAAAAATCGAGTGTTTTTGGTGCCCGAGGAAGAAAACGCGTGATGCCGCGGTCAGAAAAAAAGCTGCTCAAGAGCAAAAAATTTTTTTTGACTTAAATGGAAAAACGGATGCTAGGATGAGTTTCGGGGTCGAATTCCATGCTTAAAAATGTTATTATTTGCTGTTTTTAAAAATCGAGTGTTTTTGGTGCCCGAGGAAGAAAACGCGTGATGCCGCGGTCAGAAAAAAAGCTGCTCTGGAGCAAAAAAATTTTTTTGACTTAAATGGAAAAACGGATACTAGGATGTGTTTCAGGGTGGAATTCCATGCTTAAAAATGTTATTATTTCCTGTTTTTAAAAATCGAGTGTTTTTGGTGCCCGAGGAAGAAAACGCGTGATGCCGCGGTCAGAAAAAAAGCTGCTCTGGAGCAAAAAATTTTTTTTGACTTAAATGGAAAAACGGATACTAGGATGAGTTTCGGGGTGGAATTCCATGCTTAAAAATGTTATTATTTGCTGTTTTTAAAAATCGAGTGTTTTTGGTGCCCGAGGAAGAAAACGCGTGATGCCGCGGTCAGAAAAAAAGCTGCTCTGGAGCAAAAAATTTTTTTTGACTTAAATGGAAAAACCAATGCTAGGATGAGTTTCGGAGTGGAATTCCATGCTTAAAAATGTTATTATTTCCTGTTTTTAAAAATTGAGTGTTTTTGGTGCCCGAGGAAGAAAACGCGTGATGCCGCGGTCAGAAAAAAAGCTGCTCAAGAGCAAAAAATTTTTTTTGACTTAAATGGAAAAACGGATGCTAGGATGAGTTTCAGGGTCGAATTCCATGCTTAAAAATGTTATTATTTGCTGTTTTTAAAAATCGAGTGTTTTTGGTGCCCGAGGAAGAAAACGCGTGATGCCGCGGTCAGAAAAAAAGCTGCTCTGGAGCAAAAAAATTTTTTTGACTTAAATGGAAAAACGGATACTAGGATGTGTTTCAGGGTGGAATTCCATGCTTAAAAATGTTATTATTTCCTGTTTTTAAAAATCGAGTGTTTTTGGTGCCCGAGGAAGAAAACGCGTGATGCCGCGGTCAGAAAAAAAGCTGCTCTGGAGCAAAAAAATTTTTTTGACTTAAATGGAAAAACGGATACTAGGATGAGTTTCGGGGTGGAATTCCATGCTTAAAAATGTTATTATTTGCTGTTTTTAAAAATCAAGTGTTTTTGGTGCCCGAGGAAGAAAACGCGTGATGCCGCGGTCAGAAAAAAAGCTGCTCTAGAGCGAAAAAATTTTTTTTGACTTAAATGGAAAAACCAATGCTAGGATGAGTTTCGGGGTGGAATTCCATGCTTAAAAATGTTATTATTTGCTGTTTTTAAAAATCGAGTGTTTTTGGTGCCCGAGGAAGAAAACGCGTGATGCCGCGGTCAGAAAAAAAGCTGCTCAAGAGCAAAAAATTTTTTTTGACTTAAATGGAAAAACGGATGCTAGGATGAGTTTCGGGGTCGAATTCCATGCTTAAAAATGTTATTATTTGCTGTTTTTAAAAATCGAGTGTTTTTGGTGCCCGAGGAAGAAAACGCGTGATGCCGCGGTCAGAAAAAAAGCTGCTCTGGAGCAAAAAAATTTTTTTGACTTAAATGGAAAAACGGATACTAGGATGTGTTTCAGGGTGGAATTCCATGCTTAAAAATGTTATTATTTCCTGTTTTTAAAAATCGAGTGTTTTTGGTGCCCGAGGAAGAAAACGCGTGATGCCGCGGTCAGAAAAAAAGCTGCTCTGGAGCAAAAAATTTTTTTTGACTTAAATGGAAAAACGGATACTAGGATGAGTTTCGGGGTGGAATTCCATGCTTAAAAATGTTATTATTTGCTGTTTTTAAAAATCGAGTGTTTTTGGTGCCCGAGGAAGAAAACGCGTGATGCCGCGGTCAGAAAAAAAGCTGCTCTGGAGCAAAAAATTTTTTTTGACTTAAATGGAAAAACCAATGCTAGGATGAGTTTCGGAGTGGAATTCCATGCTTAAAAATGTTATTATTTCCTGTTTTTAAAAATTGAGTGTTTTTGGTGCCCGAGGAAGAAAACGCGTGATGCCGCGGTCAGAAAAAAAGCTGCTCTGGAGCAAAAAAATTTTTTTTGACTTAAATGGAAAAACGGATGCTAGGATGAGTTTCGGGGTCGAATTCCATGCTTAAAATTGTTATTATTTGCTGTTTTTAAAAATCGAGTGTTTTTGGTGCCCGAGGAAGAAAACGCGTGATGCCGCGGTCAGAAAAAAAGCTGCTCTGGAGCAAAAAAATTTTTTTGACTTAAATGGAAAAACCAATGCTAGGATGAGTTTCGGGGTGGAATTCCATGCTTAAAAATGTTATTATTTGCTGTTTTTAAAAATCGAGTGTTTTTGGTGCCCGAGGAAGAAAACGCGTGATGCCGCGGTCAGAAAAAAAGCTGCTCTGGAGCAAAAAATTTTTTTTGACTTAAATGGAAAAACGGATACTAGGATGAGTTTGGGGGTGGAATTCCATGCTTCAAAATGTTATTATTTGCTGTTTTTAAAAATCGAGTGTTTTTGGTGCCCGAGGAAGAAAACGCGTGATGCCGCGGTCAGAAAAAAAGCTGCTCTGGAGCGAAAAATTTTTTTTGACTTAAATGGAAAAACCAATGCTAGGATGAGTTTCGGGGTGGAATTCCATGCTTAAAAATGTTATTATTTCCTGTTTTTAAAAATCGAGTGTTTTTGGTGCCCGAGCAAGAAAACGCGTGATGCCGCGGTCAGAAAAAAAGCTGCTCTGGAGCAAAAAATTTTTTTTGACTTAAATGGAAAAACCGATGCTAGGATGAGTTTCGGGGTGGAATTCCATGCTTAAAAATGTTATTATTTGCTGTTTTTAAAAATCGAGTGTTTTTGGTGCCCGAGGAAGAAAACGCGTGATGCCGCGGTCAGAAAAAAAGCTGCTCTAGAGCGAAAAAATTTTTTTTGAGTTAAATGGAAAAACCAATGCTAGGATGAGTTTCGGGGTGGAATTCCATGCTTAAAAATGTTATTATTTGCTGTTTTTAAAAATCGAGTGTTTTTGGTGCCCGAGGAAGAAAACGCGTGATGCCGCGGTCAGAAAAAAAGCTGCTCAAGAGCAAAAAATTTTTTTTGACTTAAATGGAAAAACGGATGCTAGGATGAGTTTCGGGGTCGAATTCCATGCTTAAAAATGTTATTATTTGCTGTTTTTAAAAATCGAGTGTTTTTGGTGCCCGAGGAAGAAAACGCGTGATGCCGCGGTCAGAAAAAAAGCTGCTCTGGAGCGAAAAATTTTTTTTGACTTAAATGGAAAAACGGATACTAGGATGAGTTTCGGGGTGGAATTCCATGCTTAAAAATGTTATTATTTGCTGTTTTTAAAAAACGAGTGTTTTTGGTGCCCGAGGAAGAAAACGCGTGATGCCGCGGTCAGAAAAAAAGCTGCTCTGGAGCAAAAAAATTTTTTTGAATTAAATGGAAAAACCAATGCTAGGATGAGTTTCGGGGTGGAATTCCATGCTTAAAACTGTTATTATTTCCTGTTTTTAAAAATCGAGTGTTTTTGGTGCCCGAGGAAGAAAACGCGTGATGCCGCGGTCAGAAAAAAAGCTGCTCAAGAGCAAAAAAATTTTTTTGACTTAAATGCAAAAACGGATGCTAGGATGAGTTTCGGGGTCGAATTCCATGCTTAAAAATGTTATTATTTGCTGTTTTAAAAAATCGAGTGTTTTTGGTGCCCGAGGAAGAAAACGCGTGATGCCGCGGTCAGAAAAAAAGCTGCTCTGGAGCAAAAATTTTTTTTTGACTTAAATGGAAAAACGGATACTAGGATGAGTTTCGGGGTGGAATTCCATGCTTAAAAATGTTATTATTTGCTGTTTTTAAAAATCGAGTGTTTTTGGTGCCCGAGGAAGAAAACGCGTGATGCCGCGGTCAGAAAAAAAGCTGCTCAGGAGCAGAAATTTATTTTTGACTTAAATGGAAAAGCAGATGCTAGGATGAGTTTCGGGGTGGAATTCCATGCTTAAAAATGATATTATTTGCTGTTTTTTAAAATTGAGTGTTTTTGGTGCCCGAGGAAGAAAACGCGTGATGCCGCGGTCAGAAAAAAAGCTGCTCTGGAGCCAAAAATTTTTTTTGACTTAAATGTAAAAGCGGATGCTAGGATGAGTTTCGGGGTGGAATTCCATGCTTAAAAATGTTATTATTTGCTGTTTTTAAAAATCGAGTGTTTTTGGTGCCCGAGGAAGAAAACGCGTGATGCCGCGGTCAGAAAAAAAGCTGCTCAGGAGCAAAAAAATTTTTTTGACTAAAATGGAAAAACCAATGCTAGGATGAATTTCGGGGTGGAATTCCATGCTTAAAAATGTTATTATTTGCTGTTTTTAAAAATCGAGTGTTTTTGGTGCCCGAGGAAGAAAACGCGTGATGCCGCGGTCAGAAAAAAAGCTGCTCAGGAGCAAAAAAATTTTTTTGACTAAAATGGAAAAACCAATGCTAGGATGAATTTCGGGGTGGAATTCCATGCTTAAAAATGTTATTATTTGCTGTTTTTAAAAATCGAGTGTTTTTGGTGCCCGAGGAAGAAAACGCGTGATGCCGCGGTCAGAAAAAACGCTGCTCAGGAGCAAAAAATTTTTTTTGACTTAAATGGAAAAACCAATGCTAGGTTGAGTTTCGGGGTGGAATTCCATGCTTAAAAATGTTATTATTTGCTGTTTTTAAAAATTGAGTGTTTTTGGTGCCCGAGGAAGAAAACGCGTGATGCCGCGGTCAGAAAAAAAGCTGCTCTGGAGCAAAAATTTATTTTTGACTTAAATGGAAAAGCAGATGCTAGGATGAGTTTCGGGGTGGAATTCCATGCTTAAAAATGATATTATTTGCTGTTTTTTAAAATTGAGTGTTTTTGGTGCCCGAGGAAGAAAACGCGTGATGCCGCGGTCAGAAAAAAAGCTGCTCAGGAGCAAAAAAATTTTTTTGACTAAAATGGAAAAACCAATGCTAGGATGAATTTCGGGGTGGAATTCCATGCTTAAAAATGATATTATTTGCTGTTTTTAAAAATCGAGTGTTTTTGGTGCCCGAGGTAGAAAACGCGTGATGCCGCGGTCAGAAAAAAAGCTGCTCTGGAGCAAAAAATTTTTTTTGACTTAAATGGAAAAACGGATACTAGGATGAGTTTCGGGGTGGAATTCCATGCTTAAAAATGTTATTATTTGCTGTTTTTAAAAATCGAGTGTTTTTGGTGCCCGAGGAAGAAAACGCGTGATGCCGCGGTCAGAAAAAAAGCTGCTCTAGAGCGAAAAAATTTTTTTTGAGTTAAATGGAAAAACCAATGCTAGGATGAGTTTCGGGGTGGAATTCCATGCTTAAAAATGTTATTATTTGCTGTTTTTAAAAATCGAGTGTTTTTGGTGCCCGAGGAAGAAAACGCGTGATGCCGCGGTCAGAAAAAAAGCTGCTCAAGAGCAAAAAATTTTTTTTGACTTAAATGGAAAAACGGATGCTAGGATGAGTTTCGGGGTCGAATTCCATGCTTAAAAATGTTATTATTTGCTGTTTTTAAAAATCGAGTGTTTTTGGTGCCCGAGGAAGAAAACGCGTGATGCCGCGGTCAGAAAAAAAGCTGCTCTGGAGCAAAAAAATTTTTTTGACTTAAATGGAAAAACGGATACTAGGATGTGTTTCAGGGTGGAATTCCATGCTTAAAAATGTTATTATTTGCTGTTTTTAAAAATCGAGTGTTTTTGGTGCCCGAGGAAGAAAACGCGTGATGCCGCGGTCAGAAAAAAAGCTGCTCTGGAGCAAAAAAATTTTTTTGACTTAAATGGAAAAACCAATGCTAGGATGAGTTTCGGGGTGGAATTCCATGCTTAAAAATGTTATTATTTGCTGTTTTTAAAAATCGAGTGTTTTTGGTGCCCGAGGAAGAAAACGCGTGATGCCGCGGTCAGAAAAAAAGCTGCTCTGGAGCAAAAAATTTTTTTTGACCTAAATGGAAAAACGGATACTAGGATGAGTTTCGGGGTGGAATTCCATGCTTAAAAATGTTATTATTTGCTGTTTTTAAAAATCGAGTGTTTTTGGTGCCCGAGGAAGAAAACGCGTGATGCCGCGGTCAGAAAAAAAGCTGCTCTGGAGCAAAAAATTTTTTTTGACTAAAATGGAAAAACCAATGCTAGGATGAATTTCGGGGTGGAATTCCATGCTTAAAAATGTTATTATTTGCTGTTTTTAAAAATCGAGTGTTTTTGGTGCCCGAGGAAGAAAACGCGTGATGCCGCGGTCAGAAAAAACGCTGCTCAGGAGCAAAAAATTTTTTTTGACTTAAATGGAAAAACCAATGCTAGGATGAGTTTCGGGGTGGAATTCCATGCTTAAAAATGTTATTATTTGCTGTTTTTAAAAATCGAGTGTTTTTGGTGCCCGAGGAAGAAAACGCGTGATGCCGCGGTCAGAAAAAAAGCTTCTCTGGAGCAAAAAAATTTTTTTGACTTAAATGGAAAAACGGATACTAGGATGAGTTTCGGGGTGGAATTCCATGCTTAAAAATGTTATTATTTGCTGTTTTTAAAAATCGAGTGTTTTTGGTGCCCGAGGAAGAAAACGCGTGATGCCGCGGTCAGAAAAAAAGCTGCTCTGGAGCAAAAAATTTTTTTTGACTTAAATGGAAAAACCAATGCTAGGATGAGTTTCGGGGTGGAATTCCATGCTTAAAAATGTTATTATTTGCTGTTTTTAAAAATCGAGTGTTTTTGGTGCCCGAGGAAGAAAACGCGTGATGCCGCGGTCAGAAAAAAAGCTGCTCTGGAGCGAAAAATTTTTTTTTTACTTAAATGGAAAAACGGATACTAGGATGAGTTTCGGGGTGGAATTCCATGCTTAAAAATGTTATTATTTGCTGTTTTTAAAAAACGAGTGTTTTTGGTGCCCGAGGAAGAAAACGCGTGATGCCGCGGTCAGAAAAAAAGCTGCTCTGGAGCAAAAAAATTTTTTTGACTTAAATGGAAAAACCAATGCTAGGATGAGTTTCGGGGTGGAATTCCATGCTTAAAACTGTTATTATTTCCTGTTTTTAAAAATCGAGTGTTTTTGGTGCCCGAGGAAGAAAACGCGTGATGCCGCGGTCAGAAAAAAAGCTGCTCAAGAGCAAAAAAATTTTTTTGACTTAAATGCAAAAACGGATGCTAGGATGAGTTTCGGGGTCGAATTCCATGCTTAAAAATGTTATTATTTGCTGTTTTAAAAAATCGAGTGTTTTTGGTGCCCGAGGAAGAAAACGCGTGATGCCGCGGTCAGGAAAAAAGCTGCTCTGGAGCAAAAATTTTTTTTTGACTTAAATGGAAAAACGGATACTAGGATGAGTTTCGGGGTGGAATTCCATGCTTAAAAATGTTATTATTTGCTGTTTTTAAAAATCGAGTGTTTTTGGTGCCCGAGGAAGAAAACGCGTGATGCCGCGGTCAGAAAAAAAGCTGCTCAGGAGCAGAAATTTATTTTTGACTTAAATGGAAAAGCAGATGCTAGGATGAGTTTCGGGGTGGAATTCCATGCTTAAAAATGATATTATTTGCTGTTTTTTAAAATTGAGTGTTTTTGGTGCCCGAGGAAGAAAACGCGTGATGCCGCGGTCAGAAAAAAAGCTGCTCTGGAGCCAAAAATTTTTTTTGACTTAAATGTAAAAGCGGATGCTAGGATGAGTTTCGGGGTGGAATTCCATGCTTAAAAATGTTATTATTTGCTGTTTTTAAAAATCGAGTGTTTTTGGTGCCCGAGGAAGAAAACGCGTGATGCCGCGGTCAGAAAAAAAGCTGCTCAGGAGCAAAAAATTTTTTTTGACTAAAATGGAAAAACCAATGCTAGGATGAATTTCGGGGTGGAATTCCATGCTTAAAAATGTTATTATTTGCTGTTTTTAAAAATCGAGTGTTTTTGGTGCCCGAGGAAGAAAACGCGTGATGCCGCGGTCAGAAAAAAAGCTGCTCAGGAGCAAAAAATTTTTTTTGACTAAAATGGAAAAACCAATGCTAGGATGAATTTCGGGGTGGAATTCCATGCTTAAAAATGTTATTATTTGCTGTTTTTAAAAATCGAGTGTTTTTGGTGCCCGAGGAAGAAAACGCGTGATGCCGCGGTCAGAAAAAACGCTGCTCAGGAGCAAAAAATTTTTTTTGACTTAAATGGAAAAACCAATGCTAGGTTGAGTTTCGGGGTGGAATTCCATGCTTAAAAATGTTATTATTTGCTGTTTTTAAAAATTGAGTGTTTTTGGTGCCCGAGGAAGAAAACGCGTGATGCCGCGGTCAGAAAAAAAGCTGCTCTGGAGCAAAAATTTATTTTTGACTTAAATGGAAAAGCAGATGCTAGGATGAGTTTCGGGGTGGAATTCCATGCTTAAAAATGATATTATTTGCTGTTTTTTAAAATTGAGTGTTTTTGGTGCCCGAGGAAGAAAACGCGTGATGCCGCGGTCAGAAAAAAAGCTGCTCAGGAGCAAAAAATTTTTTTTGACTAAAATGGAAAAACCAATGCTAGGATGAATTTCGGGGTGGAATTCCATGCTTAAAAATGATATTATTTGCTGTTTTTAAAAATCGAGTGTTTTTGGTGCCCGAGGTAGAAAACGCGTGATGCCGCGGTCAGAAAAAAAGCTGCTCTGGAGCAAAAAAATTTTTTTGACTTAAATGGAAAAACGGATACTAGGATGAGTTTCGGGGTGGAATTCCATGCTTAAAAATGTTATTATTTGCTGTTTTTAAAAATCGAGTGTTTTTGGTGCCCGAGGAAGAAAACGCGTGATGCCGCGGTCAGAAAAAAAGCTGCTCTGGAGGAAAAATTTTTTTTTGACTTAAATGGAAAAACCAATGCTAGGATGAATTTCGGGGTGGAATTCCATGCTTAAAAATGTTATTATTTGCTGTTTTTAAAAATCGAGTGTTTTTGGTGCCCGAGGAAGAAAACGCGTGATGCCGCGGTCAGAAAAAAAGCTGCTCAGGAGCGAAAATTTTTTTTTGACTAAAATGGAAAAAACCAATGCTAGGATGAATTTCGGGGTGGAATTCCATGCTTAAAAATGTTATTATTTGCTGTTTTTAAAAATCGAGTGTTTTTGGTGCCCGAGGAAGAAAACGCGTGATGCCGCGGTCAGAAAAAAAGCTGCTCTGGAGCGAAAAAATTTTTTTGACTAAAATGGAAAAACCAATGCTAGGTTGAGTTTCAGGGTGGAATTCCATGCTTAAAAATGTTATTATTTGCTGTTTTTAAAAATCGAGTGTTTTTGGTGCCCGAGGAAGAAAACGCGTGATGCCGCGGTCAGAAAAAAAGCTGCTCAGGAGCAAAAAATTTTTTTTGACTAAAATGGAAAAACCAATGCTAGGTTGAGTTTCGGGGTGGAATTCCATGCTTAAAAATGTTATTATTTGCTGTTTTTAAAAATTGAGTGTTGTTGGTGCCCGAGGAAGAAAACGCGTGATGCCGCGGTCAGAAAAAAAGCTGCTCTGGAGCAAAAATTTATTTTTGACTTAAATGGAAAAGCAGATGCTAGGATGAGTTTCGGGGTGGAATTCCATGCTTAAAAATGATATTATTTGCTGTTTTTTAAAATTGAGTGTTTTTGGTGTCCGAGGAAGAAAACGCGTGATGCCGCGGTCAGAAAAAAAGCTGCTCAGGAGCAAAAAATTTTTTTTGACTAAAATGGAAAAACCAATGCTAGGATGAATTTCGGGGTGGAATTCCATGCTTAAAAATGATATTATTTGCTGTTTTTAAAAATCGAGTGTTTTTGGTGCCCGAAGTAGAAAACGCGTGATGCCGCGGTCAGAAAAAAAGCTGCTCTGGAGCAAAAAATTTTTTTTGACTTAAATGGAAAAACGGATACTAGGATGAGTTTCGGGGTGGAATTCCATGCTTAAAAATGTTATTATTTGCTGTTTTTAAAAATCGAGTGTTTTTGGTGCCCGAGGAAGAAAACGCGTGATGCCGCGGTCAGAAAAAAAGCTGCTCAGGAGCGAAAATTTTTTTTTGACTAAAATGGAAAAAAACCAATGCTAGGATGAATTTCGGGGTGGAATTCCATGCTTAAAAATGTTATTATTTGCTGTTTTTAAAAATCGAGTGTTTTTGGTGCCCGAGGAAGAAAACGCGTGATGCCGCGGTCAGAAAAAAAGCTGCTCTGGAGCGAAAAATTTTTTTTGACTAAAATGGAAAAACCAATGCTAGGTTGAGTTTCAGGGTGGAATTCCATGCTTAAAAATGTTATTATTTGCTGTTTTTAAAAATCGAGTGTTTTTGGTACCCGAGGAAGAAAACGCGTGATGCCGCGGTCAGAAAGAAAGCTGCTCTGGAGCAAAAATTTTTTTTTGACTTAAATGGAAAATCCAATGCTAGGATGAGTTTCGGGGTGGAATTCCATGCTTAAAAATGTTATTATTTGCTGTTTTTATAAATCGAGTGTTTTTGGTGCCCGAGGAAGAAAACGCGTGATGCCGCGGTCAGAAAAAAAGCTGCTCTGGAGCAAAAAATTTTTTTTGACTTAAATGGAAAAACGGATACTAGGATAAGTTTCGGGGTGGAATTCCATGCTTAAAAATGTTATTATTTGCTGTTTTTAAAAATCGAGTGTTTTTGGTGCCCGAGGAAGAAAACGCGTGATGCCGCGGTCAGAAAAAAAGCTGCTCTGGAGCAAAAAATTTTTTTTGACTTAAATGGAAAAACGGATACTAGGATGAGTTTCGGGGTGGAATTCCATGCTTAAAAATGTTATTATTTGCTGTTTTTAAAAATCGAGTGTTTTTGGTGCCCGAGGAAGAAAACGCGTGATGCCGCGGTCACAAAAAAAGCTGCTCTGGAGCAAAAAATTTTTTTTGACTTAAATGGAAAAACGGATACTAGGTTGAGTTTCGGGGTGGAATTCCATGCTTAAAAATGTTATTATTTGCTGTTTTTAAAAATCGAGTGTTTTTGGTGCCCGAGGAAGAAAACGCGTGATGCTGCGGTCAGAAAAAAAGCTGCTCTGGAGCAAAAAATTTTTTTTGACTTAAATGGAAAAACCAATGCTAGGATGAGTTTCGGGGTGGAATTCCATGCTTAAAAATGTTATTATTTGCTGTTTTTAAAAATCGAGTGTTCTTGGTGCCCGAGGAAGAAAACGCGTGATGCCGTGGTCAGAAAAAAAGCTGCTCTGGAGCAAAAAATTTTTTTTGACTTAAATGGAAAAACGGATACTAGGATGAGTTTCGCGGTGGAATTCCATGCTTAAAAATGTTATTATTTGCTGTTTTTAAAAATCGAGTGTTTTTGGTGCCCGAGGAAGAAAACGCGTGATGCTGCGGTCAGAAAAAAAGCTGCTCTGGAGCAAAAAATTTTTTTTGACTTAAATGGAAAAACCAATGCTAGGATGAGTTTCGGGGTGGAATTCCATGCTTAAAAATGTTATTATTTGCTGTTTTTATAAATCGAGTGTTTTTGGTGCCCGAGGAAGAAAACGCGTGATGCCGCGGTCAGAAAAAAAGCTGCTCTGGAGCGAAAAATTTTTTTTGACTTAAATGGAAAAATCAATGCTAGGATGAGTTTCACGGTGGAATTCCATGCTTAAAAATGTTATTATTTCCTGTTTTTAAAAATCGAGTGTTTTTGGTGCTCGAGGAAGAAAACGCGTGATGCCGCGGTCAGAAAAAAAGCTGCTCTGGAGCAAAAAAATTTTTTTGACTTAAATGGAAAAACGGATACTAGGATGAGTTTCGGGGTGGAATTCCATGCTTAAAAATGTTATTATTTGCTGTTTTTAAAAATCGAGTGTTTTTGGTGCCCGAGGAAGAAAACGCGTGATGCTGCGGTCAGAAAAAAAGCTGCTCTGGAGCAAAAAATTTTTTTGACTTAAATCGAAAAACCAATGCTAGGATGAGTTTCGGGGTGGAATTCCAAGCTTAAAAATGTTATTATTTGCTGTTTTTAAAAATTGAGTGTTTTTGGTGCCCGAGGAAGAAAACGCGTGATGCCGCGGTCAGAAAAAAAGCTGCTCTGGAGCGAAAAATTTTTTTTGACTAAAATGGAAAAACCAATGCTAGGTTGAGTTTCGGGGTGGAATTCCATCCTTAAAAATGTTATTATTTGCTGTTTTTAAAAATCGAGTGTTTTTGGTGCCCGAGGAAGAAAACGCGTGATGCCGCGGTCAGAAAAAAAGCTGCTCTGGAGCGAAAATTTTTTTTTGACTTAAATGGAAAAACCAATGCTAGGATGAGTTTCGGGGTGGAATTCCATGCTTAAAAATGTTATTATTTCCTGTTTTTAAAAATCGAGTGTTTTTGGTGCCCGAGGAAGAAAACGCGTGATGCCGCGGTCAGAAAAAAAGCTGCTCTGGAGCAAAAAATTTTTTTTGACTTAAATGGAAAATCCAATGCTAGGATGAGTTTCGGGGTGGAATTCCATGCTTAAAAATGTTATTATTTGCTGTTTTTAAAAATCGAGTGTTCTTGGTGCCCGAGGAAGAAAACGCGTGATGCCGTGGTCAGAAAAAAAGCTGATCTGGAGCAAAAAATTTTTTTTGACTTAAATGGAAAAACGGATACTAGGATGAGTTTCGCGGTGGAATTCCATGCTTAAAAATGTTATTATTTGCTGTTTTTAAAAATCGAGTGTTTTTGGTGCCCGAGGAAGAAAACGCGTGATGCTGCGGTCAGAAAAAAAGCTGCTCTGGAGCAAAAAATTTTTTTTGACTTAAATGGAAAAACCAATGCTAGGATGAGTTTCGGGGTGGAATTCCATGCTTAAAAATGTTATTATTTGCTGTTTTTATAAATCGAGTGTTTTTTGGTGCCCGAGGAAGAAAACGCGTGATGCCGCGGTCAGAAAAAAAGCTGCTCTGGAGCGAAAATTTTTTTTTGACTTAAATGGAAAAATCAATGCTAGGATGAGTTTCACGGTGGAATTCCATGCTTAAAAATGTTATTATTTCCTGTTTTTAAAAATCGAGTGTTTTTGGTGCTCGAGGAAGAAAACGCGTGATGCCGCGGTCAGAAAAAAAGCTGCTCTGGAGCAAAAAAATTTTTTTGACTTAAATGGAAAAACGGATACTAGGATGAGTTTCGGGGTGGAATTCCATGCTTAAAAATGTTATTATTTGCTGTTTTTAAAAATCGAGTGTTTTTGGTGCCCGAGGAAGAAAACGCGTGATGCCGCGGTCAGAAAAAAAGCTGCTCTGGAGCGAAAAATTTTTTTGACTTAAATGGAAAAACCAATGCTAGGATGAGTTTCGGGGTGGAATTCCATGCTTAAAAATGTTATTATTTCCTGTTTTTAAAAATCGAGTGTTTTTGGTGCCCGAGGAAGAAAACGCGTGAGGCCGCGGTCAGAAAAAAAGCTGCTCAAGAGCAAAAAATTTTTTTTGACTTAAATGGAAAAACGGATGCTAGGATGAGTTTCGGGGTGGAATTCCATGCTTAAAAATGTTATTATTTGCTGTTTTTAAAAATCGAGTGTTTTTGGTGCCTGAGGAAGAAAACGCGTGATGCCGCGGTCAGAAAAAAAGCTGCTCTGGAGCAAAAAAATTTTTTTGACTGAAATGGAAAAACGGATACTAGGATGAGTTTCGGGGTGGAATTCCATGCTTAAAAATGTTATTATTTGCTGTTTTTTAAAAATCGAGTGTTTTTGGTGCCCGAGGAAGAAAACGCGTGATGCCGCGGTCAGAAAAAAAGCCGCTCTGGAGCAAAAAAATTTTTTTGACTTGAATGGAAAAACGGATACTAGGATGAGTTTCGGGGTGGAATTCCATGCTTAAAAATGTTATTATTTGCTGTTTTTAAAAATCGAGTGTTTTTGGTGCCCGAGGAAGAAAACGCGTGATGCCACGGTCAGAAAAAAAGCTGCTCTGGAGCGAAAAAATTTTTTTGACTTAAATGGAAAAACCAATGCTAGGATGAGTTTCGGGGTGGAATTCCATGCTTAAAAATGTTATTATTTCCTGTTTTTAAAAATCGAGTGTTTTTGGTGCTCGAGGAAGAAAACGCGTGATGCCGCGATCAGAAAAAAAGCTGCTCAAGAGCAAAAAATTTTTTTTGACTTAAATGGAAAAACGGATACTAGGATGAGTTTCGGGGTGGAATTCCATGCTTAAAAATGTTATTATTTGCTGTTTTTAAAAATCGAGTGTTTTTGGTACCCGAGGAAGAAAACGCGTGATGCCGCGGTCAGAAAAAAAGCTGCTCTGGAGCAAAAAAATTTTCTTGACTTAAATGGAAAAAACAATGGTAGGATGAGTTTCGGGGTGGAATTCCATGCTTAAAAAGGTTATTATTTGCTGTTTTTAAAAATCGAGTGTTTTTGGTGCCCGAGGAAGAAAACGCGTGATGCCGCGGTCAGAAAAAAAGCTGCTCTGGAGCAAAAATTTTTTTTTGACTTAAATGGAAAAACGGATACTAGGATGATTTTCGGGGTGGAATTCCATGCTTAAAAATGTTATTATTTGCTGTTTTTAAAATCGAGTGTTTTTGGTGCCCGAGGAAGAAAACGCGTGATGCCGCGGTCAGAAAAAAAGCTGCTCAGGAGCGAAAAATTTTTTTTGACTAAAATGGAAAAACCAATGCTAGGATGAATTTCGGGGTGGAATTCCATGCTTAAAAATGTTATTATTTGCTGTTTTTAAAAATCGAGTGTTTTTGGTGCCCGAGGAAGAAAACGCGTGATGCCGCGGTCAGAAAGAAAGCTGCTCTGGAGCAAAAAATTTTTTTTGACTTAAATGGAAAAACCAATGCTAGGATGAGTTTCGGGGTGGAATTCCATGCTTAAAAATGTTATTATTTGCTGTTTTTAAAAATCGAGTGTTTTTGGTGCCCGAGGAAGAAAACGCAGTCAGAAAAAAAGCTGCTCTGGAGCAAAAAAATTTTTTTCACTTAAATGGAAAAACGGATACTAGGATGAGTTTCGGGGTGGAATTCCATGCTTAAAAAATGTTATTATTTGCTGTTTTTAAAAATCGAGTGTTTTTGGTGCCCGAGGAAGAAAACGCGTGATGCCGCGGTCAGAAAAAAAGCTGCTCAGGAGCAAAAAAATTTTCTTGACTTAAATGGAAAAAACAATGCCAGGATGAGTTTCGGGGTGGAATTCCATGCTTAAAAATGTTATTATTTGCTGTTTTTAAAAATCGAGTGTTTTTGGTGCCCCGAGGAAGAAAACGCGTGATGCCGCAGTCAGAAAAAAAGCTGCTCTGGAGCAAAAAAAATTTTTTTCACTTAAATGGAAAAAACGGATACTAGGATGAGTTTCGGGGTGGAATTCCATGCTTAAAAATGTTATTATTTGCTGTTTTTAAAAATCGAGTGTTTTTTGGTGCCCGAGGAAGAAAACGCGTGATGCCGGCGGTCAGAAAAAAAGCTGCTCTGGAGCAAAAATTTTTTTTTGACTTAATGGAAAAACCAATGCTAGGATGAGTTTCGGGGTGGAATTCCATGCTTAAAAATGTTATTATTTGCTGTTTTTAAAAATTGAGTGTTTTTGGTGCCTGAGGAAGAAAACGCGTGATGCCGCGGTCAGAAAAAAAGCTGCTCTGGAGCAAAAATTTATTTTTGACTTAAATGGAAAAGCAGATGCTAGGATGAGTTTCGGGGTGGAATTCCATGCTTAAAAATGATATTATTTGCTGTTTTTTAAAATTGAGTGTTTTTGGTGCCTGAGGAAGAAAACGCGTGATGCCGCGGTCAGGAAAAAAGCTGCTGAGGAGCAAAAAATTTATTTTTGACTTAAATGGAAAAACGGATGCTAGGATGAGTTTCGGGGTGGAATTCCATGCTTAAAAATGTTATTATTTGCTGTTTTTAAAAATCGAGTGTTTTTGGTGCCTGAGGAAGAAAACGCGTGATGCCGCGGTCAGAAAAAAAGCTGCTCTGGAGCAAAAAAATTTTTTTGACTGAAATGGAAAAACGGATACTAGGATGAGTTTCGGGGTGGAATTCCATGCTTAAAAATGTTATTATTTGCTGTTTTTTAAAAATCGAGTGTTTTTGGTGCCCGAGGAAGAAAACGCGTGATGCCGCGGTCAGAAAAAAAGCCGCTCTGGAGCAAAAAAATTTTTTTGACTTGAATGGAAAAACGGATACTAGGATGAGTTTTCGGGGTGGAATTCCATGCTTAAAAATGTTATTATTTGCTGTTTTTAAAAATCGAGTGTTTTTGGTGCCCGAGGAAGAAAACGCGTGATGCCACGGTCAGAAAAAAAGCTGCTCTGGAGCGAAAAAATTTTTTTGACTTAAATGGAAAAACCAATGCTAGGATGAGTTTCGGGGTGGAATTCCATGCTTAAAAATGTTATTATTTCCTGTTTTTAAAAATCGAGTGTTTTTGGTGCTCGAGGAAGAAAACGCGTGATGCCGCGATCAGAAAAAAAGCTGCTCAAGAGCAAAAAATTTTTTTTGACTTAGATGGAAAAACGGATACTAGGATGAGTTTTCGGGGTGGAATTCCATGCTTAAAAATGTTATTATTTGCTGTTTTTAAAAATCGAGTGTTTTTGGTACCCGAGGAAGAAAACGCGTGATGCCGCGGTCAGAAAAAAAGCTGCTCTGGAGCAAAAAAATTTTCTTGACTTAAATGGAAAAAACAATGGTAGGATGAGTTTCGGGGTGGAATTCCATGCTTAAAAAGGTTATTATTTGCTGTTTTTAAAAATCGAGTGTTTTTGGTGCCCGAGGAAGAAAACGCGTGATGCCGCGGTCAGAAAAAAAGCTGCTCTGGAGCAAAAATTTTTTTTTGACTTAAATGGAAAAACGGATACTAGGATGATTTTCGGGGTGGAATTCCATGCTTAAAAATGTTATTATTTGCTGTTTTTTAAAAATCGAGTGTTTTTGGTGCCCGAGGAAGAAAACGCGTGATGCCGCGGTCAGAAAAAAAGCTGCTCAGGAGCGAAAAATTTTTTTTGACTAAAATGGAAACAACCAATGCTAGGATGAATTTCGGGGTGGAATTCCATGCTTAAAAATGTTATTATTTGCTGTTTTTAAAAATCGAGTGTTTTTGGTGCCCGAGGAAGAAAACGCGTGATGCCGCGGTCAGAAAGAAAGCTGCTCTGGAGCAAAAAATTTTTTTTGACTTAAATGGAAAAACCAATGCTAGGATGAGTTTCGGGGTGGAATTCCATGCTTAAAAATGTTATTATTTGCTGTTTTTAAAAATCGAGTGTTTTTGGTGCCCCGAGGAAGAAAACGCAGTCAGAAAAAAAGCTGCTCTGGAGCAAAAAAATTTTTTTCACTTAAATGGAAAAACGGATACTAGGATGAGTTTCGGGGTGGAATTCCATGCTTAAAAATGTTATTATTTGCTGTTTTTAAAAATCGAGTGTTTTTGGTGCCCGAGGAAGAAAACGCGTGATGCCGCGGTCAGAAAAAAAGCTGCTCAGGAGCAAAAAAATTTTCTTGACTTAAATGGAAAAAACAATGCCAGGATGAGTTTCGGGGTGGAATTCCATGCTTAAAAATGTTATTATTTGCTGTTTTTAAAAATCGAGTGTTTTTGGTGCCCGAGGAAGAAAACGCGTGATGCCGCAGTCAGAAAAAAAGCTGCTCTGGAGCAAAAAAATTTTTTTCACTTAAATGGAAAAACGGATACTAGGATGAGTTTCGGGGTGGAATTCCATGCTTAAAAATGTTATTATTTGCTGTTTTTAAAAATCGAGTGTTTTTGGTGCCCGAGGAAGAAAACGCGTGATGCCGCGGTCAGAAAAAAAGCTGCTCTGGAGCAAAAATTTTTTTTTTACTTAAATGGAAAAACCAATGCTAGGATGAGTTTCGGGGTGGAATTCCATGCTTAAAAATGTTATTATTTGCTGTTTTTAAAAATTGAGTGTTTTTGGTGCCTGAGGAAGAAAACGCGTGATGCCGCGGTCAGAAAAAAAGCTGCTCTGGAGCAAAAATTTATTTTTGACTTAAATGGAAAAGCAGATGCTAGGATGAGTTTCGGGGTGGAATTCCATGCTTAAAAATGATATTATTTGCTGTTTTTTAAAATTGAGTGTTTTTGGTGCCCGAGGAAGAAAACGCGTGATGCCGCGGGTCAGGAAAAAAGCTGCTGAGGAGCAAAAAATTTTTTTTGACTTAAATGGAAAAAACGGATACTAGGATGATTTTCGGGGTGGAATTCCATGCTTAAAAATGTTATTATTTGCTGTTTTTAAAAATCGAGTGTTTTTGGTGCCCGAGGAAGAAAACGCGTGATGCCGCGGTCAGAAAAAAAGCTGCTCTGGAGCCAAAAATTTTTTTTGACTTAAATGTAAAAGCGGATTCTAGGATGAGTTTCGGGGTGGAATTCCATGCTTAAAAATGTTATTATTTGCTGTTTTTAAAATCGAGTGTTTTTGGTGCCCGAGGAAGAAAACGCGTGATGCCGCGGTCAGAAAAAAGCTGCTCAGGAGCAGAAATTTATTTTTGACTTAAATGGAAAAGCAGATGCTAGGATGAGTTTCGGGGTGGAATTCCATGCTTAAAAATGATATTATTTGCTGTTTTTTAAAATTGAGTGTTTTTGGTGCCCGAGGAAGAAAACGCGTGATGCCGCGGTCAGAAAAAAAAGCTGCTCTGGAGCCAAAAAATTTTTTTGACTTAAATGTAAAAGCGGATGCTAGGATGAGTTTCGGGGTGGAATTCCATGCTTAAAAATGTTATTATTTGCTGTTTTTAAAAATCGGGTGTTTTTGGTGCCCGAGGAAGAAAACGCGTGATGCCGCGGTCAGAAAAAAAGCTGCTCAGGAGCAAAAAAATTTTTTTGACTAAAATGGAAAAACCAATGCTAGGATGAATTTCGGGGTGGAATTCCATGCTTAAAAATGTTATTATTTGCTGTTTTTAAAAATCGAGTGTTTTTGGTGCCCGAGGAAGAAAACGCGTGATGCCGCGGTCAGAAAAAAAGCTGCTGTGGAGCAAAAAATTTTTTTTGACTTAAATGCAAAAACCAATGCTAGGATGAGTTTCGGGGTGGAATTCCATGCTTAAAAATGTTATTATTTGCTGTTTTTAAAAATCGAGTGTTTTTGGTGCCCGAGGAAGAAAACGCGTGATGCCGCGGTCAGAAAAAAAGCTGCTCAGGAGCAGAAATTTATTTTTGACTTAAATGGAAAAGCAGATGCTAGGATGAGTTTCGGGGTGGAATTCCATGCTTAAAAATGATATTATTTGCTGTTTTTTAAAATTGAGTGTTTTTGGTGCCCGAGGAAGAAAACGCGTGATGCCGCGGTCAGAAAAAAAGCTGCTCTGGAGCCAAAAATTTTTTTTGACTTAAATGTAAAAGCGGATGCTAGAATGAGTTTCGGGGTGGAATTCCATGCTTAAAAATGTTATTATTTGCTGTTTTTAAAATCGAGTGTTTTTGGTGCCCGAGGAAGAAAACGCGTGATGCCGCGGTCAGAAAAAAGCTGCTCAGGAGGAAAAAAAATTTTTTGACTAAAATGGAAAAATCAATGCTAGGATGAATTTCGGGTGGAATTCCATGCTTAAAAATGTTATTATTTGCTGTTTTTAAAAATCGAGTGTTTTTGGTGCCCGAGGAAGAAAACGCGTGATGCCGCAGTCAGAAAAAAAGCTGCTCAGGAGCAAAAAATTTTTTTTGACTTAAATGGAAAAACGGATACTAGGATGAGTTTCGGGGTGGAATTCCATGCTTAAAAATGTTATTATTTGCTGTTTTTAAAAATCGAGTGTTTTTGGTGCCCGAGGAAGAAAACGCGTGATGCCGCGGTCAGAAAAAAAGCTGCTCTGGAGCAAAAAATTTTTTTTGACTTAAATCCAAAAACCAATGCTAGGATGAGTTTCGGGGTGGAATTCCATGCTTAAAAATGTTATTATTTGCTGGTTTTAAAAATCGAGTGTTTTTGGTGCCCGAGGAAGAAAACGCTTGATGCCGCGGTCAGAAAAAAAGCTGCTCAGGAGCAAAAAATTTTTCTTGACTAAAATGGAAAAACCAATGCTAGGATGAATTTCGGGGTGGAATTCCATGCTTAAAAATGTTATTATTTGCTGTTTTTAAAAATCGAGTGTTTTTGGTGCCCGAGGAAGAAAACGCGTGATGCCGCGGTCAGAAATAAAGCTGCTCTGGAGCAAAAAAAATTTTTGACTTAAATGGAAAAACGGATACTAGGATGAGTTTCAAGGTGGAATTCCATGCTTAAAAATGTTATTATTTGCTGTTTTTAAAAATCGAGTGTTTTTGGTGCCCGAGGAAGAAAACGCGTGATGCCGCGGTCAGAAAAAAAGCTGCTCTGGAGCAAAAAATTTTTTTTGACTTAAATGCAAAAACCAATGCTAGGATGAGTTTCGGGGTGGAATTCCATGCTTAAAAATGTTATTATTTGCTGTTTTTAAAAATCAAGTGTTTTTGGTGCCCGAGGAAGAAAACGCGTGATGCCGCGGTCAGAAAAAAAGCTGCTCTGGAGCCAAAAATTTTTTTTGACTTAAATGTAAAAGCGGATGCTAGGATGAGTTTCGGGGTGGAATTCCATGCTTAAAAATGTTATTATTTGCTGTTTTTAAAAATCGAGTGTTTTTGGTGCCCGAGGAAGAAAACGCGTGATGCCGCGGTCAGAAAAAAAGCTGCTCAGGAGCAGAAATTTATTTTTGACTTAAATGGAAAAGCAGATGCTAGGATGAGTTTCGGGGTGGAATTCCATGCTTAAAAATGATATTATTTGCTGTTTTTAAAAATCGAGTGTTTTTGGTGCCCGAGGAAGAAAACGCGTGATGCCGCGGTCAGAAAAAAAGCTGCTCTGGAGCCAAAAAATTTTTTTGACTTAAATGTAAAAGCGGATGCTAGGATGAGTTTCGGGGTGGAATTCCATGCTTAAAAATGTTATTATTTGCTGTTTTTAAAAATCGAGTGTTTTTGGTGCCCGAGGAAGAAAACGCGTGATGCCGCGGTCAGAAAAAAAGCTGCTCAGGAGCAAAAATTTTTTTTTGACTAAAATGGAAAAACCAATGCTAGGATGAATTTCGGGGTGGAATTCCATGCTTAAAAATGTTATTATTTGCTGTTTTAAAAATCGAGTGTTTTTGGTGCCCGAGGAAGAAAACGCGTGATGCCGCGGTCAGAAAAAAAGCTGCTCAGGAGCAAAAATTTTTTTTGACTAAAATGGAAAAACCAATGCTAGGATGAATTTCGGGGTGGAATTCCATGCTTAAAAATGATATTATTTGCTGTTTTTAAAAATCGAGTGTTTTTGGTGCCCGAGGTAGAAAACGCGTGATGCCGCGGTCAGAAAAAAAGCTGCTCTGGAGCAAAAATTTTTTTTGACTTAAATGGAAAAACGGATACTAGGATGAGTTTCGGGTGGAATTCCATGCTTAAAAATGTTATTATTTGCTGTTTTTAAAAATCGAGTGTTTTTGGTGCCCGAGGTAGAAAACGCGTGATGCCGCGGTCAGAAAAATAGCTGCTCTGGAGCAAAAAATTTTTTTTGACTTAAATGCAAAAACCAATGCTAGGATGAGTTTCGGGGTGGAATTCCATGCTTAAAAATGTTATTATTTGCTGTTTTTAAAAATCGAGTGTTTTTGGTGCCCGAGGAAGAAAACGCGTGATGCCGCGGTCAGAAAAAAAGCTGCTCAGGAGCAGAAATTTATTTTTGACTTAAATGGAAAAGCAGATGCTAGGATGAGTTTCGGGGTGGAATTCCATGCTTAAAAATGATATTATTTGCTGTTTTTTAAAATTGAGTGTTTTTGGTGCCCGAGGAAGAAAACGCGTGATGCCGCGGTCAGAAAAAAAGCTGCTCAGGAGCAAAAAAATTTTTTTGACTAAAATGGAAAAACCAATGCTAGGATGAATTTCGGGGTGGAATTCCATGCTTAAAAATGATATTATTTGCTGTTTTTAAAAATCGAGTGTTTTTGGTGCCCGAGGTAGAAAACGCGTGATGCCGCGGTCAGAAAAATAGCTGCTCTGGAGCAAAAAATTTTTTTTGACTTAAATGGAAAAACGGATACTAGGATGAGTTTCGGGGTGGAATTCCATGCTTAAAAATGTTATTATTTGCTGTTTTTAAAAATCGAGTGTTTTTGGTGCCCGAGGAAGAAAACGCGTGATGCCGCGGTCAGAAAAAAAGCTGCTCTGGAGCAAAAATTTTTTTTTGACTAAAATGGAAAAACCAATGCTAGGATGAATTTCGGGGTGGAATTCCATGCTTAAAAATGTTATTATTTGCTGTTTTTAAAAATCGAGTGTTTTTGGTGCCCGAGGAAGAAAACGCGTGATGCCGCGGTCAGAAAAAAAGCTGCTCTGGAGCAAAAAATTTTTTTTGACGTAAATCGAAAAACGGATACTAGGATGAGTTTCAAGGTGGAATTCCATGCTTAAAAATGTTATTATTTGCTGTTTTTAAAAATCGAGTGTTTTTGGTGCCCGAGGAAGAAAACGCGTGATGCCGCGGTCAGAAAAAAAGCTGCTCTGGAGCAAAAATTTTTTTTGACTTAAATGCAAAAACCAATGCTAGGATGAGTTTCGGGGTGGAATTCCATGCTTAAAAATGTTATTATTTGCTGTTTTTAAAAATCGAGTGTTTTTGGTGCCCGAGGAAGAAAACGCGTGATGCCGCGGTCAGAAAAAAAGCTGCTCTGGAGCCAAAAATTTTTTTTGACTTAAATGTAAAAGCGGATGCTAGGATGAGTTTCGGGGTGGAATTCCATGCTTAAAAATGTTATTATTTGCTGTTTTTAAAAATCGAGTGTTTTTGGTGCCCGAGGAAGAAAACGCGTGATGCCGCGGTCAGAAAAAAGCTGCTCAGGAGGAAAAAAATTTTTTTGACTAAAATGGAAAAATCAATGCTAGGATGAATTTCGGGGTGGAATTCCATGCTTAAAAATGTTATTATTTGCTGTTTTTAAAAATCGAGTGTTTTTGGTGCCCGAGGAAGAAAACGCGTGATGCCGCAGTCAGAAAAAAAGCTGCTCAGGAGCAAAAAATTTTTTTTGACTTAAATGGAAAAACGGATACTAGGATGAGTTTCGGGGTGGAATTCCATGCTTAAAAATGTTATTATTTGCTGTTTTTAAAAATCGAGTGTTTTTGGTGCCCGAGGAAGAAAACGCGTGATGCCGCGGTCAGAAAAAAAGCTGCTCTGGAGCAAAAAATTTTTTTTGACTTAAATCCAAAAACCAATGCTAGGATGAGTTTCGGGGTGGAATTCCATGCTTAAAAATGTTATTATTTGCTGGTTTTAAAAATCGAGTGTTTTTGGTGCCCGAGGAAGAAAACGCTTGATGCCGCGGTCAGAAAAAAAGCTGCTCAGGAGCAAAAAATTTTTCTTGACTAAAATGGAAAAACCAATGCTAGGATGAATTTCGGGGTGGAATTCCATGCTTAAAAATGTTATTATTTGCTGTTTTTAAAAATCGAGTGTTTTTGGTGCCCGAGGAAGAAAACGCGTGATGCCACGGTCAGAAATAAAGCTGCTCTGGAGCAAAAAAATTTTTTTGACTTAAATGGAAAAACGGATACTAGGATGAGTTTCAAGGTGGAATTCCATGCTTAAAAATGTTATTATTTGCTGTTTTTAAAAATCGAGTGTTTTTGGTGCCCGAGGAAGAAAACGCGTGATGCCGCGGTCAGAAAAAAAGCTGCTCTGGAGCAAAAAATTTTTTTTGACTTAAATGCAAAAACCAATGCTAGGATGAGTTTCGGGGTGGAATTCCATGCTTAAAAATGTTATTATTTGCTGTTTTTAAAAATCAAGTGTTTTTGGTGCCCGAGGAAGAAAACGCGTGATGCCGCGGTCAGAAAAAAAGCTGCTCTGGAGCCAAAAATTTTTTTTGACTTAAATGTAAAAGCGGATGCTAGGATGAGTTTCGGGGTGGAATTCCATGCTTAAAAATGTTATTATTTGCTGTTTTTAAAAATCGAGTGTTTTTGGTGCCCGAGGAAGAAAACGCGTGATGCCGCGGTCAGAAAAAAAGCTGCTCAGGAGCAGAAATTTATTTTTGACTTAAATGGAAAAGCAGATGCTAGGATGAGTTTCGGGGTGGAATTCCATGCTTAAAAATGATATTATTTGCTGTTTTTAAAAATCGAGTGTTTTTGGTGCCCGAGGAAGAAAACGCGTGATGCCGCGGTCAGAAAAAAAGCTGCTCTGGAGCCAAAAATTTTTTTTGACTTAAATGTAAAAGCGGATGCTAGGATGAGTTTCGGGGTGGAATTCCATGCTTAAAAATGTTATTATTTGCTGTTTTTAAAAATCGAGTGTTTTTGGTGCCCGAGGAAGAAAACGCGTGATGCCGCGGTCAGAAAAAAAGCTGCTCAGGAGCAAAAATTTTTTTTTGACTAAAATGGAAAAACCAATGCTAGGATGAATTTCGGGGTGGAATTCCATGCTTAAAAATGTTATTATTTGCTGTTTTTAAAAATCGAGTGTTTTTGGTGCCCGAGGAAGAAAACGCGTGATGCCGCGGTCAGAAAAAAAGCTGCTCAGGAGGAAAAAAATTTTTTTGACTAAAATGGAAAAACCAATGCTAGGATGAATTTCGGGGTGGAATTCCATGCTTAAAAATGATATTATTTGCTGTTTTTAAAAATCGAGTGTTTTTGGTGCCCGAGGTAGAAAACGCGTGATGCCGCGGTCAGAAAAAAAAGCTGCTCTGGAGCAAAAAATTTTTTTTGACTTAAATGGAAAAACGGATACTAGGATGAGTTTCGGGGTGGAATTCCATGCTTAAAAATGTTATTATTTGCTGTTTTTAAAAATCGAGTGTTTTTGGTGCCCGAGGAAGAAAACGCGTGATGCCGCGGTCAGAAAAAAAGCTGCTCTGGAGCAAAAATTTTTTTTTGACTTAAATGGAAAAACCAATGCTAGGATGAATTTCGGGGTGGAATTCCATGCTTAAAAATGTTATTATTTGCTGTTTTTAAAAATCGAGTGTTTTTGGTGCCCGAGGAAGAAAACGCGTGATGCCGCGGTCAGAAAAAAAGCTGCTCTGGAGCAAAAATTTTTTTTGACTTAAATGGAAAAACGGATACTAGGATGAGTTTCGGGGTGGAATTCCATGCTTAAAAATGTTATTATTTGCTGTTTTTAAAAATCGAGTGTTTTTGGTGCCCGAGGAAGAAAACGCGTGATGCCGCGGTCAGAAAAAAAGCTGCTCTGGAGTAAAAAATTTTTTTTGACTTAAATGCAAAAACCAATGCTAGGATGAGTTTCGGGGTGGAATTCCATGCTTAAAAATGTTATTATTTGCTGGTTTTAAAAATCGAGTGTTTTTGGTGCCCGAGGAAGAAAACGCTTGATGCCGCGGTCAGAAAAAAAGCTGCTCAGGAGCAAAAAATTTTTCTTGACTAAAATGGAAAAACCAATGCTAGGATGAATTTCGGGGTGGAATTCCATGCTTAAAAATGTTATTATTTGCTGTTTTTAAAAATCGAGTGTTTTTGGTGCCCGAGGAAGAAAACGCGTGATGCCGCGGTCAGAAAAAAAGCTGCTCTGGAGCAAAAATTTTTTTTTGACTTAAATGCAAAAACCAATGCTAGGATGAGTTTCGGGGTGGAATTCCATGCTTAAAAATGTTATTATTTGCTGTTTTTAAAAATCGAGTGTTTTTGGTGCCCGAGGAAGAAAACGCGTGATGCCGCGGTCAGAAAAAAAGCTGCTCAGGAGCAGAAATTTATTTTTGACTTAAATGGAAAAGCAGATGCTAGGATGAGTTTCGGGGTGGAATTCCATGCTTAAAAATGATATTATTTGCTGTTTTTTAAAATTGAGTGTTTTTGGTGCCCGAGGAAGAAAACGCGTGATGCCGCGGTCAGAAAAAAAGCTGCTCAGGAGCAAAAAAATTTTTTTGACTAAAATGGAAAAACCAATGCTAGGATGAATTTCGGGGTGGAATTCCATGCTTAAAAATGATATTATTTGCTGTTTTTAAAAATCGAGTGTTTTTGGTGCCCGAGGTAGAAAACGCGTGATGCCGCGGTCAGAAAAATAGCTGCTCTGGAGCAAAAAATTTTTTTTGACTTAAATGGAAAAACGGATACTAGGATGAGTTTCGGGGTGGAATTCCATGCTTAAAAATGTTATTATTTGCTGTTTTTAAAAATCGAGTGTTTTTGGTGCCCGAGGAAGAAAACGCGTGATGCCGCGGTCAGAAAAAAAGCTGCTCTGGAGCAAAATTTTTTTTTTGACTAAAATGGAAAAACCAATGCTAGGATGAATTTCGGGGTGGAATTCCATGCTTAAAAATGTTATTATTTGCTGTTTTTAAAAATCGAGTGTTTTTGGTGCCCGAGGAAGAAAACGCGTGATGCCGCGGTCAGAAAAAAAGCTGCTCTGGAGCAAAAAATTTTTTTTGACGTAAATGGAAAAACGGATACTAGGATGAGTTTCAAGGTGGAATTCCATGCTTAAAAATGTTATTATTTGCTGTTTTTAAAAATCGAGTGTTTTTGGTGCCCGAGGAAGAAAACGCGTGATGCCGCGGTCAGAAAAAAAGCTGCTCTGGAGCAAAAAATTTTTTTTGACTTAAATGCAAAAACCAATGCTAGGATGAGTTTCGGGGTGGAATTCCATGCTTAAAAATGTTATTATTTGCTGTTTTTAAAAATCGAGTGTTTTTGGTGCCCGAGGAAGAAAACGCGTGATGCCGCGGTCAGAAAAAAAGCTGCTCAGGAGCAGAAATTTATTTTTGACTTAAATGGAAAAGCAGATGCTAGGATGAGTTTCGGGGTGGAATTCCATGCTTAAAAATGATATTATTTGCTGTTTTTTAAAATTGAGTGTTTTTGGTGCCCGAGGAAGAAAACGCGTGATGCCGCGGTCAGAAAAAAAGCTGCTCAGGAGCAAAAAAATTTTTTTGACTAAAATGGAAAAACCAATGCTAGGATGAATTTCGGGGTGGAATTCCATGCTTAAAAATGATATTATTTGCTGTTTTTAAAAATCGAGTGTTTTTGGTGCCCGAGGTAGAAAACGCGTGATGCCGCGGTCAGAAAAAAAGCTGCTCTGGAGCAAAAAAATTTTTTTGACTTAAATGGAAAAACGGATACTAGGATGAGTTTCGGGGTGGAATTCCATGCTTAAAAATGTTATTATTTGCTGTTTTTAAAAATCGAGTGTTTTTGGTGCCCGAGGAAGAAAACGCGTGATGCCGCGGTCAGAAAAAAAGCTGCTCTGGAGCAAAAATTTTTTTTTGACTTAAATGGAAAAACCAATGCTAGGATGAATTTCGGGGTGGAATTCCATGCTTAAAAATGTTATTATTTGCTGTTTTTAAAAATCGAGTGTTTTTGGTGCCCGAGGAAGAAAACGCGTGATGCCGCGGTCAGAAAAAAAGCTGCTCAGGAGCAAAAAATTTTTTTTTGACTAAAATGGAAAAACCAATGCTAGGATGAATTTCGGGGTGGAATTCCATGCTTAAAAATGTTATTATTTGCTGTTTTTAAAAATCGAGTGTTTTTGGTGCCCAAGGAAGAAAACGCGTGATGCCGCGGTCAGAAAAAAAGCTGCTCTGGAGCAAAAATTTTTTTTGACTTAAATGGAAAAACGGATACTAGGATGAGTTTCGGGGTGGAATTCCATGCTTAAAAATGTTATTATTTGCTGTTTTTAAAAATCGAGTGTTTTTGGTGCCCGAGGAAGAAAACGCGTGATGCCGCGGTCAGAAAAAAAGCTGCTCTGGAGGAAAAATTTTTTTTTCCTTAAATGGAAAAACAGATGCTAGGATGAGTTTCGGGGTGGAATTCCATGCTTAAAAATGATATTATTTGCTGTTTTAAAAAATCTTGTATTTTTGGTGCCCAAGGAAATAAATGCGTGATGCCGCGGTCAGAAAAAAAGCTGCTCTGGAGCAAAAAATTTTTTTTGACTTAAATGGAAAAGCAGATGCTAGGATGAGTTTTGGGGTGGAATTCCATGCTTAAAAATGTTATTATTTGCTTGGTGCCCGAGGAAGAAAACGCGTGATGCCGCGGTCAGAAGAAAAGCTGCTCAGGAGCAAAATAATTTTTTTTGACTTAAATGTAAAAGAGGATGCTAGGATGAGTTTCGGGGTGGAATTCCATGCTTAAAAATGTTATTATTTGCTGTTTTTAAAAATCGAGTGTTTTTGGTGCCCAAGGAAGAAAACGCGTGATGCCGCGGTCAGAAAAAAAGCTGCTCTGGAGCAAAAAATTTTTTTTTGACTTAAATGCAAAAACCAATGCTAGGATGAGTTTCGGGGTGGAATTCCATGCTTAAAAATGTTATTATTTGCTGTTTTTAAAAATCGAGTGTTTTTGGTGCCCGAGGAAGAAAACGCGTGATGCCGCGGTCAGAAAAAAAGCTGCTCTGGAGCAAAAATTTATTTTTGACTTAAATGGAAAAGCAGATGCTAGGATGAGTTTCGGGGTGGAATTCCATGCTTAAAAATGATATTATTTGCTGTTTTTTAAAATTGAGTGTTTTTGGTGCCCGAGGAAGAAAACGCGTGATGCCGCGGTCAGAAAAAAAGCTGCTCTGGAGCAACAAAGTTTTTTTGACTAAAATGGAAAAACCAATGCTAGGATGAATTTCGGGGTGGAATTCCATGCTTAAAAATGTTATTATTTGCTGTTTTTAAAAATCGAGTGTTTTTGGTGCCCGAGGAAGAAAACGCGTGATGCCGCGGTCAGAAAAAAAGCTGCTCTGGAGCAAAAATTTATTTTTGACTTAAATGGAAAAGCAGATGCTAGGATGAGTTTCGGGGTGGAATTCCATGCTTAAAAATGATATTATTTGCTGTTTTTTAAAATTGAGTGTTTTTGGTGCCCGAGGAAGAAAACGCGTGATGCCGCGGTCAGAAAAAAAGCTGCTCAGGAGCAAAAAATTTTTTTTGACTAAAATGGAAAAACCAATGCTAGGATGAATTTCGGGGTGGAATTCCATGCTTAAAAATGTTATTATTTGCTGTTTTTAAAAATCGAGTGTTTTTGGTGCCCGAGGAAGAAAACGCGTGATGCCGCGGTCAGAAAAAAAGCTGCTCTGGAGCAAAAAAGTTTTTTTGACTAAAATGGAAAAACCAATGCTAGGATGAGTTTCGGGGTGGAATTCCATGCTTAAAAATGATATTATTTGCTGTTTTTAAAAATCTTGTATTTTTGGTGCCCGAGGAAGAAAACGCGTGATGCCGCGGTCAGAAAAAAAGCTGCTCAGGAGTAAAAAAATTTTTTTGACTTAAATGGAAAAGCAGATGCTAGGATGAGTTTCGGGGTGGAATTCCATGCTTAAAAATGATATTATTTGCTGTTTTTAAAAATCGAGTGTTTTTGGTGCCCGAGGAAGAAAACGCGTGATGCCGCGGTCAGAAAAAAAGCTGCTCTGGAGCAAAAAAATTGTTTTGACATAAATGGAAAAACCAATGCTAGGATGAGTTTCGGGGTGGAATTCCATGCTTAAAAATGATATTATTTGCTGTTTTTAAAAATCTAGTGTTTTTGGTGTTTGAGGAAGAAAACGCGTGATGCCGCAGTTAGAAAAAAAGCTGCTCAGGAGCAAAAAATTTTTTTTTACTTAAATGGAAAAACAGATGCTAGGATGAGTTTCGGGGTGGAATTCCATGCTTAAAAATGTTATTATTTGCTGTTTTTAAAAATCGAGTGTTTTTGGTGCCCGAGG
>NW_027256894.1:13753106-13945606 GCF_029215685.1 Pituophis catenifer annectens | reverse complement strand
AGAATAGAATAGAATAGAATAGAATAGAATAGAATAGAATAGAATAGAATAGAATAGAATAGAATAGAATAGAACAGAATAGAATAGAATAGAATAGAATAACAGAGTTGGAAGGGACCTTGGAGGTCTTCTAGTCCAACCCCCTGCTTTGGCAGGAAACCCTACATCACTTCAGACAAACGGTTATCCAACCTCTTCTTAAAAACTTCCAGTGTTGGGAGCATTTAAAACTTCTAGAGGCAAGTTGTTCCACTGATTAATTGTTCTCACTGTCAGGAAATTTCTCCTTAGTTCTAAGTTGCTTCTCTCCTTGATTAGTTTCCACCCATTGCTTCTTGTCCTGCCCTCAGGTGCTTTGGAGAATAGCTTTGCTCCCTCTTCTTTGTGGCAACCCCTGAGATATTGGAAGACTGCTATCATGTCTCCCCTAGTCCTTCTTTTCACCAGACTAGACATACCCAGTTCCTGCAACCGTTCTTCATATGTTTTTGCTTCCAGTCCCAATTGTTTCTTTCCTTGAAAATGTTTTGTTTCTCATCCAAGAAGCTTTTTCAGAACTGGTAAGGCCCCTTAAATACTGAGCATTCCCATTTAGTTCCCTAAAAGACGTTGCTGAGGTCCATTTGGCCTGAAATGAAGGAAGGCTGTTGAAGGAACCCGTAGAATTGGGATGTGTTGCATGAGTGCTCTCTTGTGGACTGCCGGGCTGCTGAAATTCTGTTTATTGAATAGCAGCCTCTAATAGTCACCAAGCAAATGGAGAGCTTTTGCAAATCTACAACCTGATAAAGGAACATGCACAATAACAAGCTTCCTTAAAGACTATGGAGATTCTCAGTCATCCAGGTCATGGTTGTCCCAAAAGTGCTTTTTTCAAGAGGCAGCTGGACTTTCTGAAGATGTTTCACTTCTCACCCAAGAATCTTTTTTTAAAAAAACCCCCATAAAGTCCAGTTGGCTCTTGAAAAAGCACCTTTGGCACAAGCTTCCTGAAATATTTTCCTCTAACCCCAACAAGTAAGATTTCAGACAAAACCTTCAGACCAAGTATATTGAGAAAGGAAGTTACCGTATTTTTCGTATAAGACGCACCTTTCCCCCCAAAAAAGAGGGTGAAAATCTGGGTGTGTCTTATACTTCGAATGTAGCCCCGCCCAGCCTCTCAAATGGAGGCTTTCAGAGGCAGAAAAAAAAGTTTTTTCTGAAATAGAATTTCAGAAGTTTCAGAGGCTGAAAAAAAAGCAAGGCACAGAGCTCACAACCAACGAGCCTGTTGCTAGAATTCACCTCTGGAAACAGCTGATTGGGGGTATTCTGGGAGGCCGATCCACCTGCCAATCGGCTTTTTTCTTTTTTTTCCTCCCCAAAAACTAAGGTGCGTCTCATACTCCGAAAAATACGGTGCTTATTTCAGGCCTGTATGAATTAAATTATAATTTGCTATTTTATTTTGATCGAACTCCGATGGGCGGAAAGAGACCAGCTACTTAGCAGCCCAGATGATAACTGGTTTTCCATATGTGCGAACCCCTGAACTGCTTAATTTGCTGGGTTTGCCAAACTCACTGAGCTAACCAGTGACTCAGAAGCAACCATGGCAGGGTTCACAAAACACATCACATCACGGACAAGCAACATTATGAACTTAAAATGTTCTGTGAATCAGCAATCAATTATTTCAGGGTGACATTGAATGGAATCAAAGAAACGGAATTGCGATGGGGGGAGGGGGGAGAAAAGGAAAAAGATCCCCAAGTTTCTCTTCGTTTGCTCACATAATGCTACTAAACCATCATCTGTCGTTACATCTGATCCTCCTAAATGGATGATGATTCTTAAGGATGTTGAAGAATGCCTTCTATTGGCTTGGGGATACCACTAACCATCGATGGACGTCTACCCAATGAAATTGAAATTGGAATCCGATCGCACCAGATTATTTCACTTTCTGAAAGTTCCAATATTGTGACAGTAACAGCTATGTTTATTTGTAAAAAGAGTACTAACGACATCTATTGCTCAGGTCCATCTTGTTTTTTTAAAAAAAACAAAACAAATAACCAAATGAAGGCTTTATCTGCAGGCTTCTGATCTGTCAGAGCAGATGCAAAAAGGAAGAGGAACAAGTATATTGGTAGAGATTTCTTGTGTGTTCCTTAGCATCATGGACCTTAATTTCCCAGGCATTTGGTCCCAATCTCCTGCACTCTGAACTGTATAACAGAGATTACTCATTGAACCTCTAAAGGCAGCGGGAGATTCTGTTCTCACGTTGAATTCTTCCACAACTGGTTTTTGACCTTGTTCCTTCTTTTTAAATGAAGTGATTTGCAAAAAAACAGATGTTATTCAAAAGCATCCAAAAATGGAATCAGATGGCAAAGTTGCTGCTTAGGTTGATGGTATTTCAGGTACCGGGTCAATATTTAATACTTCTTCACTAGGCCCAGGAAAAAAGCTAAAACAGAAAAGAACTAATGTAAGAGAGCTCATTTTTATGACGTTGGAAACAACATAATGTCGAAAGTATTGCACCAAAAGGCAAATGCACAGGATTCTAGATATATATCAGTAGTGGTCAGGATTCCTAGTGGCTAGTGAATCAAGTATCCCTTAAGTACGTTTTTACTTTTCTATTGTCCAGTGATTGCCTGCCCTTCAATAGAAGGCCTATCAAGAGGTATGGACAGATTATTGCTAGGGTAGATAAACGGGAGCTCACCCCATTACGCAGCACTAGGGATTCGAACCGCTGAACTGCTGACCTTTCGATCGACAAGCTCAGCGTCTTAGCCACTGAGCCACTGCGTCCCTTAACTCCTTAATACATCATTGCAAATATACAGGACAAACACAACAGGATTTTTGCAAATAATCCTCAAAAGAGCTGCCCTGTTTCAAAACCTGTCTAATTATAGCCAAAATATTTTGCTCAGCCTGAAGCACCTTTCAAACGAGTGGGTGTCACCTCCCAAAATGCCCACGTCAGCATGGCCATTGCTGAGAATTCTGGCTGTTAAAATTCACCGAGTGGTTAGGTTAATTAATCTTTTTCATTTCACTTCTGGTGGGGGAAAAAAAAAACCTTCTTCATTTACGTGCCTTTAAACGTGACGTGTAGCAAACCTTGTCGAAAGCTGTGGGGCGAAGGAAACATGGGAACATTTTTAACCCGGCTAATGAAGGAGATGAGTATAGAAATAGGGAACTCAATCTTTTACCATGCTCATATTTTGGAGTACAATTCTCTATTGCCTGATATTAACCTGAGTTGACATGCAAAATATCTTTGTTATAGGAAATACAAAGAACAACATCTGTTCTGGGTTGGTCAAAGCAATTATATGGTTCAGCATCTGTCTCCGGGGGGCGGGGGGAACAAGGGACGACGACAACAAAGGAGAGAACCAACCTGGACTCCTGATACACGTTCACTTCACCAAACATCTTCCTTTTCAAGGTAGCTGCATAATCCTGCAGCTGGCTCCAGCATTCGGGCATCTGTTGGCTAATTGTGGACAGCCTCTGCAAACTAGCCAGGAGACACAAAACAGTGATTCCAGCTCTCTGGGCTGAACCCATTGGGTCTTCATTCCCTGGTGGGTTAAGTGATTGGCGACCACGTTCTCCAGCCCGCAAACAGTAGCTCCTGAATTTGTAGGGTACTTTTAAGTGTTCACAGCGCTCCCAGGAAAAGGATTTTAGCAGCCTTTGCAAACAGATCGGCGAAAGAGTTCTATAAATAGGGCATTGCTCTTAACAGCTGCTTCTGCTAAGGAGTGTTAGGGTAGCATGTTGGAAATGTGTTCCGCCCAACAGTTCTTACGTCTCTGGTTTAATTCCTGCAAGCTCCCTCCGTTTGGAGTGTGAAGAGTTGGAAGAAGAGACACAATCCAAAAGGTAACTGTCATGGTATGTGGGAATGACCATCAAAGACGGAGCAATGACACTCAGCAAGGAAAGGGTCAGAGAAAAGACACCTGAGCTCTCAACAGGAATGTGGACAGGGTCAGGAGTGGGCTTCAAAAATTTTAGCAAGGGGTTCTCTGCCTGGTTGCTGAGTGGGCGTAGCCATGGCGGGCATGGCCTAGTTGGCCTCCTGCACCACGGTGGTGGTGGGGGGACATTTTTGCCCTCCCCGGGTTCCGGAGGCTTTCTTCAAGCCTCCGAGAGGGTGAAAATGGCCTCCCCAGGTTCTGGAGGCCCTCTGGCCTTCCCGAACCTCTGCTAGGCCCGTTTTTCACCCTCCCCAAGCCTCCGTGTGTGCCCTGCACTTACCTGCATCTAAAACGGGCCGCGTGGGGACTCCTGGGAGGGGTGGAGTGGTGTGGGCAGGGCCAGCCAGGAGTGGGATTTGGAGGTTCTCCGAACTGCATAGAATCTTAGCTAGAGGTTCTTCTGAACCCCTGTGAACCCACCCCTGGACAGGGTAAGAGGCTAAGAAGAGACCCTGATTTCTTGAGCTGGAAAGGAGATGGGGAAAAGAGGTCCTGTCAGGCCTGGAAGCCATCTTTTGTATTAGGCCTTCAGACCTGCCACATTTACTACTGTGGGAAACTGGGAGGGGGGATGGTATGGAGCATGGGTGATATATAGACATAATAACATTCCTTTCTCAAGAAGTCAAGGACAACTTGCCCTGCACCTGGAAGGCTGGAATTGGGAGGTATCTCCAGTTGGGACAATGTTTGATTGGACCATGTGATGGACATGTGGGGGCAGTGGGAAGGGACTTGGACTTTCCTTTGAGTGGGGAAAACCCAGAAGCTTTCAGATTCGGGTTTTCCCAGATGTACCAATATGACATCTCTAATAAAATGAAGCTTTGAGGAACTTCAAGTCTTGGGAGTTTTATTTCGTTGTGGGTGTTACTTGGAACCCTGATGGGGACTTTCAGATTTGCAAAATTCATGTCAGCCTTATGAGGTAGACAAGACAGGAAATATGACCAGAAAAGCTAATCTATTTTATTGTGTGTATGTGTGTGTTTGTGTACACACACACATAGTAAATATACATATCAGGGGACTGGAGGCTGAAACATATGAAGAACGGTTGCAGGAACTGGGTATATTTAGTTTAATGAAAAGAAGGACTAGGGGAGACATGATAGCAGTCTTCCAATATCTCAGGGGCTGCCACAAAGAAGAGGGAGTGAAGCTATTCTCCAAAGCATCCGAGGGCAGGACAAGAAGCAACGGATGGAAACTAATCAAGGGGAGAAGCAACTTAGAACTAAGGAGGAATTTCCTGATAGTTAAAACAATTCATCAGTGGAACAACTTGCCTCCAGAAGTCGTACATGCTCCAACACTGGAGGTTTTTAAGAAGATTGGACAACTGTTTGTGTGGAATGGTATAAGGTCTACTGCTTAATCAGGGAGACCTCCAAGGACCTTTCCAACTCTGTTATTCTGTTATTGTGAAGCTACCCGAAGAGAATTGTGTAAGTCTGAAAATACACCTCTCCCTCCACCGTCTCCTTTACAGGCAAAGAAACTGGGAAGGTCACTTCTGAGCTTCTTGCTCTTCCCATAATCTGTGGACTCAGTTGCCTTTTATGTCACTGTTCCCTTGGCTGTGTCTTCTCAAGGTCATTCCCCACAAACCATGATAGTAAAAGAACTAATGCTGAGCAAAGCAGGAAATACTGTGGCCCTTTGAAAAGAAATGGCCTCGGAACAAAAACAAGGGCCTTGATCGTCTAGGACACAAGTCTGTCCTTTGACCATTCCCATTAAAAGGTTTGGGGTTTTTTTGCTTTGAAGAATTAAAAATGAATAGCCGTCACCATGGACAGCACCGGGCTAGATAAAACCAAGAGTGACTCAGTTTGATGGCACTATATTAAGCCATCATTTGCTGAAGTATGACTGTAGGCTTAGAGTCTGGAATTCACATAACAAGCTAAAATGAAACCAAATAAGCACCATTGGAACTTTCCTTGACTGTAACTTGCATAATTATTACACATTATTCCTCATTTGTTTGAAGCAACACCTATCTCTTATTCATCTTCTAAGTATAATTTAGCTAACCAGTCATAAATTCATTACCCATGTCATATTGCCATCTAGTGATTCTATGGATAAAGTGCACATTTCAAGAAAGTACTGTGGAAATTATAAGGGTTTTTTCCCCACCCCTGGAATAACTAGAACTGGAAGAAGAATTCAGCTAGAAAGGGTTAAGGTCTTTTCTAAGATTTAAAGAAGCTTTTGAGAGGGAAGGACTGATTTTGGCTAGGGACTATGTTCCAGAAAGACTACATGGACCAAGCTAAACTGTGGGCAAAATGACAGCAAAAAAATAAACAAATAAATAAAAATCTCACATGTCATGAAATTAAAAGACATTAAATGCAGTTAACATGCCGTCTTACAATATATTTAATTCTGCCTTTCAGAATGATAATTTGAATATTGTATTATATGGGAACTATTTTATCGATGGCTAGAGAATAAATATGAAAGTTAGAAATAAAAGTAGATTAGTGAAATATAGAAAAATATATCGATAGAATTAAATCAGTCAAGAAAAGGATTGTTACAGTATTGGATATCCTATGTACAGTATGTCAGTATTAAGTTAAGAGTAGACAAATAATGAATATGGCTGTAAATCTTGTTATACAAGACGTTTCTGACACACTGTTTAATGGAAGATGGATTGTTTGTATTAAAATAAAATATTAAAAAATTATATATTTAAAAAAAGAATGATAATTTGGCAGCGGTTTTAGAAGGGTACCAATTTTGCCTTTAAAAAAAAAAAAGAGCAAGTCATCCATGAAAAAAGTTAGCCTCATTGCTTAAGAATAAGCAATGAGGGCAGTGTTTCTCAACCTTGGAAGCTTGAAGATGGGTGGACTTCAACTCCCAGAATCCCCCAGCCAGCAGCGCTGGCTGGGGGATTCTGGGAGTTGTAGTCCACCCATCTTCAAGCTTCCAAGGTTGAGAAACACTGCCATAGGGGAATGTGGCTTAGTTGTCAACTTACTTGTTATTTAAAAAAAGATCGCAACGTTTGTCCCAGGTCAGTTCTGGAAAGGCAGCAGGTAGATCCTGAGCTTTTGCAGCAAACGTTTCCATGAAAGAATAAGTGTTGAAGTCATAAATACAGATGGTCTCCATTTCTGATTTACCAGCCTTAGACTCCCCTGTATAGTTGCAAGCTTAGAATTAGAGATGTATTTCACTCCTTCCTTCCATGTAAATCTAATGCTAAGCTGTGATCCTGGCTTGGCCTGGTTGGACTAATGGTGCCCAACCAGTGGTGGGTTGCTCCCAGTTTGCACTGGTTCACAAGAACCGGTAGTAAAAATTTGTAGTAGTTCGGAGAACCGGTAATAACATTGGCTGGCCACGCCCCCGAACCCGTCCCCGGCCCGGTCACCGCTCGCTTACCCCGCCCACCTCATCAGAGGCTTTTTTTTTTTTTTAACTTTTAAAAGTATTTTTTCTACAACATCTTCGGCCGAAAAAATGCTTTTAAAAGTAAAAAAAAAAAAAAAAAGCCTCTGATGATCGCGCGGCTCAGCTGGGATCGTCAGAGGCTTTTAAAGGCATTTTTTCTACAGCCGAAGAGGTTGTAGAAAAAAAAATGCTTTTAAAAGCCTCTGGAGATCCCAGCTGAGTTGTCTGATCGTCAGAGGCTTTTAAAAGCATTTTTTTCTGCAACCTCTTCGGCTGAAGAGGTTGTAGAAAAAATGTTAAAAAAAAAAAAGCCTCTGCCCATCAGGCAACTCAGCTGGGATCGTCAGAGGCTTTTAAAAGCATTTTTTTACAACCTCTTCAGACGGAGAGGTTGTAGAAAAAATGGTTTTAAAAGTTGAAAAAAAAAAAGTTGGCCATGCCCACTCAATCATATTACCCCCACCACCACCAAGCCACACCCACAGAACCGGTAATAACACATTTTACATTTCACCACTGGGTTCGGGCATGTGCTTTGGGCACTTAATCCGGAAAAGGTTAGCCATCAGTAGTCTAAGTGCTATTGCTATTGCTAAATGCTATTTTAGAAGGTCCACTTTGGATTGATTAATCAAGAATGATAGTAACAGAGAAAGCAAGCAAGACAAACTGAGCTACCTGTCAGTGCTCTGAGACCAACAAACATGGAAACAATGGTTAATCACTTTCAAAAATGCTTTATAAAATGATGGCACTGTGGAAGTGCTCCAAGGAGGATACTAGCACAGGGGTGGGCAACTGTGGCCCTTTTACAACCTGTGGACTTCAACTCCCAGAATTCCTGAGACAGCCAAGCTGTCTCAGGAATTCTGGGAGTTGAAGTCCAGAGGTTGTAAAAGGGCCACTATTGCCTACCCCTGTACTAGCAGGATCTAACAGCCCTCTTCTAAAGTAGGAACAGAAAGAAAAGCTGAAGATGAGTCAGCACTTGAGAGCTGAGAAAGCAGTTGAAGAAATTCGAGACGTGCTTAAAGAAAGAAAATATACCCTGCCTCTCCTTATGTGTTTGTGGTGCCCGTCCATTTTCCAGAACTCCTTACCTTGGGCGGCCAACCACCTGCCATTTGTATCCATGGAAAAAACTGGCTGCCAAGGTGATGCCACTTTGTAGGAAGGTGGCATTATGAATTGGCAAATGATCTCATCTGTCGTGGTGTCCATCAGATTAATGACGCCAATCCAGAAGAAAATTAGTACCTGGCACAAATGAAAAATGACAGGAAGATCTTCCATACACTCTTGGTTTTTACAGCAGCCTCCCCACAAACCCAACTTCTATCTGTTAAGCCAACAGCTACAATTTACAAAGAGCCAGCTCATCTAGTGGCTAAGGTACCAGACTGGAAAGGGGAGACTGTGAGTTCCAGTCCTGCCTCAGGCATTAAAGCCAGCTGGGTGTCTTTAGGCCAATTGCCAGGAGACTGTGAATTCTAGTCCCGTCTTACGCATTAACGCTACCTGGATGACTTTGGGCCGATCCCTGGGAGACAGGGAGTTCTAGTCATACCTTAGCCATGAAATGCAGCTGGGTGACCTTGGGCCAGTCCCGTTCTCTCAGCCCAACTCACCTCACAAGATTATTATTGTGGCGACAATAGGAGAAGGAAGGTTTGTTGAATATATTTACTATCAATCTTCTCATCGTTCCTATCACCCATCTCCTCCCACTTATGACGGTATGAGTGTAACTTGTTGCTGTATCCTTACGATTTATATTGATTGTTTCCTAGTATGACTTGATTGCTTATTTGTACCCTATGACTATCATTAAGTGTTGTACCTTATGATTCTTGACGAACGTATCTTCTCTTTTTATGTACACTGAGAGCATATGCACCAAAGACAAATTCCTTGTGTGTCTAATCACACTTGACTGGGGTGGGCTGCTGGGGGTTTGCAGGGATTCGGGAGAAACTCTAGCTAAGATTCTGTGCAGTTCGGAGAACCCCCAAATCCTACTCCTGGATGGCCCTGCCCACCCGTCTTGCCCCGCCCCTCCCAGGAGTCCGCACACGGCCCGTTTTCAATGCAGGTAAGTACAGGGTGCGCGTGGAGGCTCGGGGAGGGCAAAAAACGGGTCTACTGGAAGTTCGGCAAGGCCATAAATAGGCCCGTTTCTGGCCTCCAGACAGCCTCCGGAGCCTGGGGAGACCGTTTTCATCCTCCTAGAGGCTCAAGGAAACACACTGAAGCCCGGGGAGGGCAAAAATGCCCCCCCCGCCGTGATGCAGGAGGTTGACTAGGCCATGCCCACCATGGCCACGCCCATCCAGCAACCAGGCAGAGAACCCCTTGCTAAAATTTTTGAAGCCCACTCCTGCACTTGGCCAATAAACTGTTCTGTTCTGTTCTGTTCTAATGTTTGCCGCTTTGAATTATTTGTAATAATAATAATAAAGATGAGATACAAATATATATATTTTTTAAATGCTACCACCACCATTAACATGGATCTTGGTCTGGTACAGCATTGATAATTTAGCCATCTCTGCCATATCAACACACAGATCTAATTTCATCGCTAAGCATCTCTCCCTGATCTCCCACCTTCAAGTTTCTTGGATGTGGAGAGTCAAGACATTTTAAGGAAATAATAACACGGCACTCACAGCATTGGGCAAAGTTGGAATGGTCGTCACAGCGCTGATTGTCTGATCAGGAACCTCAGGCCTATTTTAAAAAAAGAGACTTTATGTACTTTTTTCACTTGGCATCTTGAGGAAAGCGTACTCACGACCAAGAGAGGCATAAGTCATACAATTGTTTAAGAGAAATGTTTTCAGTCCTCCTTCGATTCTGAACTACAAATGATTGTAAAGACTTATGGGATTTATTGCCCAATAACCCTATTTCAGTTTATTCAGTACCGTATTTTTCGGAGTATAAGACGCACCGGAGTATAAGTTTTTGGGGAGGAAAATAAGAAAAAAGCTGATTTTTTTTTTAAAAAAAATTTGGTTTATATGCCGCCCTTCTCCGGAGACTCAGGGCGGCTTACAATGCATTAAGCAATAGCCTTCATTCTTTTGTATATTTTATACAAAGTCAGCTTATTGCCCCCACAAACTGGGTCCTCATTTCACCTACCTTAGAAAGGATGGAAGGCTGAGTCAACCTTGAGCCTTGGAGAGATTCGAACCAGCAGAAATTGCAGGCAGCTGTGTTAATAACAGGGTGCACTAAACCACTGTACTATCAAGGCTCATTGATAGTACATAGATTGGCGGGTGGATCGGCCTCCCAGAATACCCCCAATCAACTGTTCTCAGAGGTGAATTTTAGCAACAGGTTCTTTGGTTGTGAGCTCTGTGCCTTGCTTTTTTTTTCTACTTCTGAAACTTCTGAAACTCTGTTTCAGGAAAAACTTTTTTTCCTGCCTCTGAAAGCCTCCGAAACAGAGCTTCAGAAAAAAAGCCTCTGAAGTTCTGTTTGAGAAGCTGGGCAAGGCTACATTCGGAGTATAAGATGCACCCAGATTTTCACCCTCTTTTTGGGGGGAAAAAAGATGTGTTTTATACTCTGAAAAATATGGTAAATCAGTCTAGAGACAGTGTGTGCAGGTGTCAGAAAAATTCTTCTCAGAATTCCATTTTTCTACACAGAATATGTTATCAGTCCTCATGCCAGTAGGATAACATTCTAGGATGGCACCAGAAGGTCCCACTAAACTTTTTTTTTAAAAATCTCCAAAGATTAAATTTCTGTCCCTTGGGGGAAAACAATAGTAGTCATTCTGGCCATGAGAAAACACCATCCCAAATCGATTTGGCCTTTATTAAGTAAAATGAAATGTTACAGTACCACTGAACTTCCAAGAACGTGTCAATAGATAGTGAAATTAGGGAAAACAGGCCATGGAAAAGGATGGAAGAAGGGTTAAAAAAAAATTATAAACCAGTTCTCTGAACTGGGTTTGTATATCTTTACATTCTTCAATGGAAACATTCTTTCCTTGGCATGTTTATGACTCTCATACATCTGCCCCGACATAGTTATTACTTTGTTTTCCCAATCCACGCTCATAAATTCTGATTTGTTTTCTTGAACAAACAGAATGAATTAAGAATGAACAACATCCTTAAACTGTTTTAAGAAACACCCTCACTTTGCAACTAGAGTGGATTCCAATTCCCAACACTCTTTGCAAATAAGGACATGACTAATCTTGGCTTGTCATATGTTGGGACATCCCCCAACAGCAATAAAATGTAATGCCTCTTCGTCATGGCACGGGAGTTGGCAAGATGGGATGTATTTCTTCTTCGTGGGAAATCAAGGCCAGAGAATGCCACTCATGGGAATCATCCCAATTTGTCCAAATGTCCTGGACCTTTAGGTGGGTTGCCTCACCTAATTCCTAATAATTTGGACTTAAATTCTTTGGTCCCTGATGTGAGCAGGTGAAGTGATCCATCTGTGCAGAGCACCAAAAGTTGCACCATGGTATGGGCAGGATCCTTACTACAGCAAAATGTTTTCTCTCTGGATGGTAGCAAACGTGGCATGAATTGGATGTTTCGTGCAGCGTAGTTTTCTGGAAGCACCATGGCACACAATGGAAACCCTAGAAGACCACAAACGAAGACTTAGGGTGGGAAGCTCCTCTTCATCAAGGTTATCCTAATAGCTTATTTCACTATGCCAGAGTCAGCTTTCTGAAGAAATCAGTACAGAGTGGATATTACCCTAAGCCCGTGATGACGAACCTATGGCACGCGTGCCACAGGTGACACGCGGAGCCATATCAGTAGGCACGCGAGCATTGCTCTACCTCAGCTGCAGCGCGCATGCGTGAGCCGGTCAGCTGATTTTCAGGCTTTCTGGGTCCCCCAGAAGTCAGGAAACAGGCTGTTTCCGGCCTCCAGAGGGCTTCCGGGAAGGGTGGGGAAGGCTGTTTTCATCCTCCCCAGGCTCCTAAAAAGCCTCTGGAGCCTGGGAAAAGCGAAAAATGGGCCTACTGGGCCCATCGTTCCATCGCGTGTCAAAAGCGGGGGGAGCACAGGGAGGTCAGGCACGCATGTGTGGGGGGGTGGGGTGCATTGAATTATGGATATGGGCACACACGCGCATGACACCCCCCCCCCCCCCCGCAAAAAAGTTAGCCATCACTGGCCTAAGCTGTCCAAAAATGCCATTAGGTTTCTTCTTAGAAACTAAATTACAAGCCCAGCCCATGTTGCATACTCCCCAAAGTCTTCTAGAATTGGACAATCCCCTAAATATTGAAGTATTTGAAGTCCAAACTCTCCCACAAGGTTTCCAACAAAATTTAATTTGGGGTGTGCACAGGGGTGAAATCCTACTGGTTTGGACCGGTTCGGGCAAACCGCTAGGGATTATGGGCATCAGTTGGCTGAACCGGTGGTAATTACCTCTCCTTGGCCACACCTTCTTCCGGCCGCTCAATATTCCACAGAATTCAATGTTAAATGCAGCAAACAGAATGCTAACTTTTCTCCCTCCATTCAGAACGGAGCTGCTGCAGCCTGTCCCTTTAACGTAGTCCCCAGGAGGGAGGGGGCCTGGAGGGAACCATAAAGGGAGCAGCAGCTCCTTTCTCAATGGAGGGAGAAAAGTTAGCATTCTCTCTGCCATAGAATTCAATGTTAAATGCAGCAGAGAGAATGCTAACTTTTCTCCCTCTATCAGAACGGAGCTGCTGCAGCCTGTCCTTTTTAAGGTGGTCTCCAGGAGGGAGGGGGACGGGAGCAGCTGGAATGGAGCCGTTTTTGTGAAAGGCAGAAAAATGGGGAAGGGGATTTTCCTGCCTGTCATCCATTCCTCAATCTCAGCATAGATTGAGGGAAGGATGGTAGGCAGGAATATTCCCCTCCCCGTTTTCCTGCCATTCGTGACAAGGAGTGGCTGGGAGGGGGGGCAGTGAGGAGCCCCTCGATGTGAGTGATGTCGAGTTGGCCACGCCCACCCAGTCACATGAACACCCCCCCAACAAGCCACGCCCACAGAATTTTTTAATTTCACCCCTGGGTGTGCATGTGATAAAATAAGATGTTTGATTATATGGAGGTGGAGGAGGAAAATGGTACCCATCTATTTAAAGAGGGGAGTCCTGGCCCAACTCAGAAATCTCTTGTTTTTTTTTTTAAAAAAGTTGTTTGCCACTGCATTCAAATTTCAGGGTGGGGAATTTCCCTTTTTCTAACTTTCCCAAGCTGATAGGGAAAAAGCTCACCGACTGATATGTCCCACAAAGTAATGACTCTATCTTCACAGGCAAAAGCGAAGTAAGACGAGCAAGAGCTGACAGTTGAATATACAATCGGAGCAGCGCATGGCCAGATAATATCTGGTTTGGGATCAGAATCTGGAAGGAACAGAAGATCATATGAGAGATGGTCCTCATAGTAGGGAAAAGAACATTATCTTCTGCTTAGAACCACTCTAGATTCTCCACCTCTCTTCTTTTTGATTCACACAGCTACACATACAGTAGGAGTAAGCAGAATCCACCTTGTTATCAAGTTACTACAGAAGCTGGTAATCCAGGATCCCATGGTGGTGCTTGATTATGTGTTTTCGCATTTATGAGCTTTGAATGAGATGGGCCAACTGTCTGACCCAGAACCTAAATAATCACATTGTGCTAAACCTTCTTGAAGTGACTTTCAGTCCTGGTTTCGTCTTAACATGTCATGTAAACATAGCCACTGCAATTTATGCCTACAAATGTTGCATGAATCTAATCTAAGTTTTGGTCACCACACTATAAAAAAGATGTTGAGACTCTAGGAAAAGTGTAGAGGAGAGCAATCAGGATGATTAGGGGACTGGAGACTAAAACATATGAAGAATGGTTGCAGGAACTGGGCATGGCTAGTCTAGTGAAGAGAAGGACCAGGGGAAACATGATAGCAGTGTTCCAATATTTGAGGGGCTACCAGAGAGAGGAGGGGGTCAAGCTGTTTTCCAAAGCACCTGAAGGCCAGACAAGGAATAATGGATGGAAACTGACCAAGGAGAGATTCAACCTAGAAATAAGGAGGAACTTTCTGACAGTGAGAACAATCAACCAGTGGAACAGAAGTTGCCTCCAGAAGTTGTGGGAGCTTCATCCCTTGAGGCTTTCAAGAAAAGATTGGACTGCCATTTGTCAGAAACGGTGTAGGGTCTCCTGCTTGAGTGGGGGGGGGGGGTTGGACTAGATGACCTATAAAGTCCCTTCCAACTCTGTTAATCTGTTGATCAATTGTAGCATATTCAGCGCAACTATGGTAAAAGCAAACTACGCTTTAGTAAAACGCGTAATCTCAAAGTACATTTTGGAAAAGAGAATTTTTCAGGTGGCTAATTATAAAAGCGGCCTGCCTAAAGCTACACTTCAAGACCGAAAACTATACAGACTTTGCTTTTCTTGTTTTTCTGCTAATAAATGGAGCCAAAAATCATGCGGCGACTCCCAATGCCAAATTCTCATGATTCAGATGCCCTATACTCTTTTTTTCCCTCTATTTTATGAAATATGATTTGATACCATGATTTGGTTGTTGCATTTCAAGTGCCCCCCCCCCCCCCAAAAAAAAACAAACAAACAGAGGATTATGCCTTGAGGCATCTGAAATATATCACCAGAAACTCTGAAATGCACGTAAAACTTCAGAAAATTCTTGTAGGGGGACTCCGGAATAGCATTACCAGGTTTTTCCTTGGGTGGACGACTCAGGGAATAGAAGCAAAGATTGTGGCTATTGCTCCAGTGAACACTGAAGGCGACAGGCGCATCTAGAAAATGTAAACAGAACAAAAGGATCTCTGAGATAAGGCCCTGAGAAAGATTTGAAAGGCAGAGGATTTTATTTTCCCATCCCCCCTGTTCTTTCCTTTGGAAGGAGCCTGGGAAAACGAAAATCAGGAAAGAAACGTGCAAGTTCAAATCCCACCCAAAGAGCACGCAGACCTCCTGGGGCCTAAACATGTTGACTGCGTTCAGATTCAAACTCTTTAATTCTGCCGAAGGAGTTTCGTCAGGACTATTAAAAGGTCCTGCCCAGCGTGGGAAATTACCTGTCTCGGCTTTTAATTCAGTTCCAGTTTGAAAGGTGCGGCCAGGTAAGTGAAAATGGAATTTTGCACAACTAAAACAGACAAGAGAGGACAGTTCGTGAAAACACGCGTGTTAGCGAGAGATTTAAAGGAAGCCAATAACACTGGTTTGAAGGAGTGTTATTTATTAGGGTTACTTCAGTGGTGGAATTCAATTTTTTGTACTACCGGTTCTGTAGGCGTGGCATGGCTTGGTAGCCGTGGCAGGGGAAGGATACTGTAAAATCTCCATTTCCTCCCCACTCCAGGGGAAGGGTACTGTAAAATCTCCATTCCCACCCCACTCCAGGGGAAGGTTACTGCAAAATCCCCATTTCCTCCCGATCAGCTGGGACTTGGGAGGGAGAGAAAGATGGGGGTGGGGCCAATCAGAGGTGCTATTTACCGGTTCTCTGAACTACTCAAAATTTCCGCTACCGGTTCTCCAGAACCTGCTGAAACCCACCTCTGAGTTAGCTGTACATTGGTCACATTTTCGCAATGTGGAGGAGGAGGAGCCATAGTGGGTACAGCGGTTAGAATTCAGTATTGCTGACTAATTCACTGCCAGCAGTTTGATCCTCACTGGCTCAAGGTTAATCAAGTTTCCATTTTTCTTTGAGGTTGGTAAAATGAAGACCCAGATTGTTGGTGGGCAATATGTTGAGTCTGTAAACTGCTTAGAGAGGGCTGTAAAGCGCTATGAAGGGTTACTGCTATTCCTATCTTCCAATTAAAATGTACATATAAGTAGCCTTCTGTAAGGTGGCTTCCTCCAAATCTATTACAGTTCAAATCCTGAAGGCCAAAATGACTGGGGAAAACTATGGGAAGGCTATTATAAAAATCAGGAAAACATTATCAGATCATCTTAGGAAACCAGGTGAAGGTCCCTGCGCCTTACCAGTTTTATCTCAGCAACAGAATTACATAAAGGTAAAGGTAAAGGTTCCCCTTGCACATATGTGCTAGTCGTTCCCAACTCTAGGGGGCGGTGCTCATCTCCGTTTCAAAGCCAAAAAGCCAGCGCTGTCCAAAGACATCTCCATGGTCATGTGGCCGGCATAACTCAATGCCAAAGGCGCATGGAACGCTGTTACCTTCCCACCAAAGGTGGTCCCTATTTTTCTACTTGCATTTTTTACGTGCTTTCGAACTGCTAGATTGGCAGAAGCTGGGACAAGTCACAGGAGCTCACCCCGTTATGCGGCACTAGGGATTCGAACTGCTGAATTGCCGACCTTTCAATCGACAAGCTCAGCGTCTTAGCCACTGAGCCACTGCGTCCCAATAGAATTACATAGCATGGTTATATTTTCTCAACAATGGCACTGGAAATCAACAGTAGTAACAGATCCTTTCCTCCTCTTACCTCGGTGTTTCCTCTTTGCTCTCCACATCCTCCTCTATCTCCAGATACTGCTGGAACTTGCTGTTAAAAATCTCTTGCAGCCACTCCATCTGGCACTCTCGGATCAAGTTGTTGTAGCCCATGCCGATCACATGTCCTTCGTCGCTCTTCATTAAAGCTTCAAATGGACTCCTAAATGCACTTGCTGAATTTCAACAAAACGGTGTTAGAAAGCCCCACCCCCACCCCTCCCCCACCCCGTTTCCATCAATCCAATTCTCCTGAAACCCACTTCTGTTTGTTTTGCTTCTTTACCTTTAATTTGGGGGAGCCCTAATCCTTGGACTTTTAGGAGAAAAAAAAGAAATAGGTTAATTGATTAAGTTAAGAGGCTCAGGTTGAAAGCCTGGGAGCAAATCTCAAGGAATATCGTGAGGCTTATTTCTAAGGCAGTGTTTCTTGACCTTGGCATCTTTAAACATGTGCGAACTTCAACTCCCAGAATTCTGAAAGCTGAAATCCACACATGCTGGCTGAGGAATTCTGGGAGTCAAAGTCCTCATATCTCAAAATTGCTAAGAAACATAAGCAAACACTATTGTGGCCTGCTAGCAGCCAGTGGAGCTGGTGGCAGACTCAGACAGTGAGGAGGTTGGGGAGGAACATGGGCTGGTCCTGGAGTCTGGGGAAGGCTCTGATGAGTACTCAGTGTTGGAGGCAGAGATGAGGCCAGGGCCGTCTGACAGTTGTCAGCTGCCTTCAGAGTCGGACATCAGTGGGGCAGACGAACAGCTGGAGCCTGTTCCCAGTGTGTGCATGTGCAGAGCTGCCAGGAGAAGGGAACAGCTAAGGAACAAGGGTCGACTCAGGAGTAAGGCCACAGGTGGACGATGAATGGCCCCTCCCAGAGGGAATAAAAAAGGAGCAAAAGGGGAGTGGAGTTTGCAGGAGACAATTAGTTCATGACTCTCGGAGACTCCTTGCCAAGTTTTGAAGCTATCGGCCTGGCAGCTGTCCAAGCCAGATAAGGTTTGTGACTGTAAATTCATCCTTGACTGACTTTGCTGAATGTGAATGAGAAGAATTCACAGTAACTTAATAAAAAGGGGTTTTTTGTCAGGACGAGGAGTCTGCTCAGAACAAACGCCGGCGGAGAATCTGACATTCCAGTTAGCCAACACCATTGCTGACCCAAACCTTTCTAATCTTGCCTAAGAGGTTTGTGTTAATTATGTTAATTCTTATTGCCACACTATTATAATTGTTGGTAACTGCTTGCATTGACTACTTTTTTAATAATGGGGTAATGAAATATTTATATTAATTGGACTGAGAGAGGCAAAAGGCTTCATTCTTTTGGGGAGGTTTGGGGGGGAGGAAATGAAGCAGAGCTTCTTTCGCTTGTTACGAAAGAAGAAATGTTGGACCTTGTTTTACAAGGCTGATTCATTGCACCTTGTAAAGCTGCCCCAGGAGGGATATGTGTCTTCAGACATTATTGCGTCCAATATTCTCAAGAGACCAGTGGTTGGTTTCAAATTTTTTTACTACTGGTTCTGTGGGTGTGGCTTGGTGGGCGTGGCGTGGCATGGCATGGCTTGGTGGGCGTGGCAGGGGAAAGAGGCTGTAAAATCTCCATTCCCACCTCACTCCAGGGGAAGGATACTGCAAAATCCCCATTTCCTCCCGATCAACTGGGACTATGGAGGCAGAGAATAGATGGGGGCGGGGCCAGTCAGAATTTTTACTACCAGCTCTCTGAACTACTCAAAATTTCTGCTACCGGTTCTCCAGAACTGGTCAGAACCTGCTGAAACCCACCTCTGGGGGGGGGGGGGGTTTACTACCAGTTCTGTGGGCGTGGCTTGGTGGGCATGGTGTGGCTTGGTGGGCGTGGCAGGGGAAGGATACTGTAAAATCTCCATTCCCTCCCCACTCCAGGGGGAAGAATATTGCAAAATCCCCATTCCCACCCCACTCCAGGGGAAGGATACTGCAAAATCCCCATTCTCTCCCCACTCCAGGGGAAGGATACTGCAAAATCCTCATTCCCTTCCCCCTCCAGGGGAAGGATACTGCAAAATCCTCATTCCCACCCCACTCCAGGGGAAGGATACTGCAAAATCCTCATTCCCTTCCCACTCCAGGGGAAGGATAGTGCAAAATCCCCATTCTCTCCCCACTCCAGGGGAAGGATAGTGCAAAATCCCCATTCCCACCCCACTCCAGGGGAAGGATACTGCAAAATCCCCATTCTCTCCCCACTCCAGGGGAAGGATATTGCAAAATCCCCATTCCCTCCCCACTCCAGGAGAAGGATACTGCAAAATCGCCATTCCCACCCCACTCTGGGGCCAGCCAGAGGTGGTATTTGCCAGTTCTCCGAACTACTCAAAATTTCCGCTACCGGTTCTCCGGAAACCTGTCAGAACCTGCTGAATAGCATCCCTGGCAGGAACCTATTGCTTTCCATAGTTTGATTTTTCTTGCTTGCTTGCCCCAGCGCAATGAAGCACAAACATTGAGAAAGCAGAAAGGAGTTGAGTAGGTTCTAACCTGAAAGAGGTTTGGGTGGTCTGACCTTCAGCAGTAGAACGGGGGGAAGCAGCTTAGATTCAATTTTGGTTAGCAGCTGTTGCAAATCCTACAAAGAATCAAAATGGTAATTCTGAACAGTGTGTTATTGCTGCTCCTTGATTAAAAATCAGGACTTTAGGAGTTGAGCGGTTTCTGGTTAGACTATAAATACACAGCATGGTTCTGTGGGCACTAAAGTCATTTTCTGCAATGGCTAGCAGAGATCCAGCTTCCTGTGACTTTCTGAAAGATGGAGGAGGAGGAGGAGGAGGAGGGGGGGGGAGGAGGGGGAGGAGGAAGAGGAAGAGGTCTCTGAGCTTGGTGCTTTTCTTGCACATGCTTCATTACCCGGACTAGGTAATCATCAGTGCTAGTAAGGAGTGAGATTTGGGAGGAGGAGGAGGAGGAGGAGGAGGAGGAGGAGGAGGAGGAGGAGGAGGAGGAGGAGGAGGAGGAGGAGGAGGAGAATAGCAACATCATAAATGGTAAATAGGTGCTTTGTGATTGGCTGGAGACAGTATCAATCACTTTACTACTGTCCTTTCCCTACCAGTCAGCATCTTCTAAGGTGCCCACAGTCTTAGAAATCGGCTGAAACTTAACAGCCCAAGGTTAAATTTGAAATATTCCAAATATGCCCAACAGTCTAAAGGAGACCGCAGACTTCTGGGTGACATTGCTGCCCTGTCCTAAAAACTTTCCTCTTCAGACATAATTAACTAATCAGGCTGAAGACTTTACAGACTTTCCTCAGAGCTCAGAGCTGAAAGGGGTTAAATGATGAAACATGTATTGCGACATCCCAATGAGAATTTACGTCTTTGTGTCAAGAATCAGGGTGCAAGATTTTGAAAGGCGGACTCTAAGCTGTCATGTCGCAATGTTTCGTCGTTTTGTCAACATTTGGTACCAGATGCTTAGCGTGGTGCCGTACTAAAACAACTAGATCAGTGATGGCTGATCTTTTAGCTGTCACGTGCCAAAAGCGTGCCAAGGCCCAGAGCTCACAACCAAGGAACCTGTTGCTAAAATTCACCTCTGGGAACAGCTGATTGGGGGTATTCCGGGAGGCCGATCCACCTGCCAATCAGCTTTTTTTCTTATTTTCCTCCCCAAAAACTAAGGTGCGTCTTATACTCTGAAAAATACGGTATACAGAATTAAAAATGTACCCATGGTGCCCCATATTATAAACTCCTTCTCAAAGCAGACTTCTTGACAATCTAGTTGTTTGACTAAGGCTGTTTCAGCCATTTAACTCATAGAGTTCAAAGTCAGGGTTGCTTACCAGATCTTCGGTTACTTGGATATCAACATTCTTGTGCTACAGAAATAGAAAAACACCCATGGTTCAGAAATGCGTAGAACAACACTAGAAGGACCTAGATTGAAATTCTGACTCTACTTACAGTAAAACTACACTCCCATGGAATTAGTTCAGCTCTTAGCACCCCCAGACCAAACAACAGCAACACCACAAACCCACAGAGCAGTGTTTCTCAACCTTGGTAGCTTGAAGATGGGTGGACTTCAACTCCCAGAATCCCCCAGCCAGCAGCGCTGGCTGGGGGATTCTGGGAGTTGAAGTCCACCCATCTTCAAGCTACCAAGGTTGAGAAACACTGCCATTAGAGGTTCTGATTCTTATTTGAAAAGGATTCTACCATCTTGGCTCGTTTTAATAAAAGAAGATCCACTCATTAATTCCTAAATGGGAAGAGACATCCTAGAGAGCAGAAGAAAATGCCACGATGCTTCTATCTGGCATCACCAGATATAAATTTAAAGAAGGGAAATAATCCAGAATTAAGGTTAATTCTCAGGAAGAGCCCCATAGACCAACAGAGCTGTTTTAGGCACTTTTAACAACACATTTAAGAGAAATATGGGCTCATTCTCCAGCCATACCTATGTTGTAGTACATAGCAACATCAATGTTGATAGCAGATTATATGGTTTAAATGTTGGGTTAAGAAAATAGGGACGCCGTGGCTCAGTGGCTAAGACCCTGAGCTTGTCGATCGAAAAGTCGGCAGCTCAGCGGTTCGAATCTCTAGTGTCGCGTAACGGGGTGAGCTCCCATTACTTGTGCCAATTTAGCAGTTTGAAAGCATGTAAAAATGCAAGTAGAAAAATAGGGACCACCTTTGGTGGGAAGGTAACAGCGTTCCGTGCGCCTTTGGCGTTTAGTCATGTCGGCCACATGACCACGGAGACGTCTTCAGATAACGCTGGCTCTTTGGCTTTGAAACGAAGATGAGCACTGCTCCCTAAAGTCGGGAACGACTAGCACATATATGCGAGGGGAACCTTTTACCTTTACCTAAGAATCGAGGTAGCTTAGCAGTAAGGTGCCTTGAGAACATTAGTGATATTTCTTTAGTTAGATGGAAAACTTTTAGAGCTGCTAAGCATTCGGATCTCTTAAAAAAGTGGTTTTTACCATAGATTTCTCTGGTAATTTCTCTTGCACTGGCAGCTGGTTGAGTCCCGTGTCCTTGACAAATCCTGAACCTGGGAGAGCAATTGTATGGAGTTGTTCAGTCTCCTTCTGCCAGGCATCCTTAGGCAATCGATAAATCTCCAGCCAAGAATCAGAGCTGCCTTTATTGAGAAATCAGAAGAAAGCACATTAAGCAATCAGGAAGGAGAAGAAAGGTCTCACAGTCCTTTAAAATACAGAAGGGCCCTTATGATTAACTGTGTCCCATAACAAGAATACCAGATTCACAGTTTTTTGCCCGTGCTCAAGAACTATCAAGAAAAAGATGGACAAATAGGAGCTGTAAATGTTGTCCAGTTTAGATGGATGACAGGACCACTGCAGGGGATGAGACAAAGTGGGACATATACAAGTTGAGCTAAGATTTTCTGTTGTTGCTTTTTAAAAAGCATATTTATGTATTTATTTGTCAAATTCATATAGCTGCCCATCTCACCAAAAGGTATTCTGGGCAGCGTATACTGTATATGCTGATACAAAAATTATTTTATGTTTTCCATTTTAAAATGACCCAAAATTTAATTCTACAGTTGGAACGGGTTCAGACTGGAGTAAAAGAAAAGAAAAGAAAGATTTTAGAGGCTGCAAATTGTCTACCACCGTTCAAGCAGTTCACAGGACTTTTAGAAAATTTCTGATGGAAATTCCTTAAACTTCTGAGTATATATAAAAGGGAAGTCAGTGGCAGAAGAACTGCTCGAAACTGATTTGCAAAGTGCAAAAAAAAAAAAAAAAAAAAAAAAAAAGCAAACATACATTCAAAAGTATTCGTTGTCTCCAAACCTGAACTCTTAAATACTATTTGGAAAGTTCCTGTGTTAATAATGCAGCTTGGATTTCAACACAACTGTTCTTAACAAGATAATGGCATGTTATGATACAAATCAGGTTTTACAGAAAGAAAAAAACAAGCTGCCTCTTTATGGTGCAAATTACTGTATATATGAATTATAAAGGTAAAGGTTCCCCTCACACATATGTGCTAGTCATTCCCGACTCTAGGGGGTGGTGCTCAACTCCGTTTCAAAGCCGAAAAGCCAGCACTGTCCAAAGACATCTCCTTGGTCATTTAGCCGGCATGACTAAACGCCAAAGGCGCACAGAATACTGTTACCTTCCCACCAAAGGTAGTCCCTATTTTTCTTCTTGTATTTTTTAACGTGCTTTTGAACTGCTAGGGTGGCAGAAGCTGGGACAAGTAACAGGAGCTCACCCTGTTACGCGGCACTAGGGATTCGAACCGCTGAACTGCCGACCTTTCGATCGACAAACTCAGCGTCTTAACACTGAGCCACTGCATCCCTTCTATATGAATTATAAACATATCCAAATGTATTTCACATCTCCATATAAAAGGAAAATAACAAAACCATGCCAAGGTTATGAAATCTATGAATAGCTAGATAGATAGCTATGAGGTAGGTAACTAGATAGCTAGATAGCTAGATAACTAGATAGCTGCCAGCCAGCCAGCCAGCCTGGCTGGATATAGATAGATTTAAAAAAATAATTGTCTGCCTGCAGGGTTTAGACTCAAAACAAATTTCATGATCAGTAGAACCAATTAAGTATGTCAGTAGGAAGGGCTAGTTTTTAAGACTTATTTTATATCAAAACCACCCAACTGGCGATCTGGACCTCAAGCCCATCAGATGCTTAAGGGAGACTAAGACTTGCCTTGTAGCAGGAATCCTGCATAGTCACTCTCCTGCGAAAGCTCCAGTGCCACGCAGATGTTCCGTTTGCTGATATCTTCCTGTCAAACAGGAGAATACGAAATATGAGATCAGGCTACGCCTGTTCAACCAGGATAGCAAGGAGTGCAATACTACGTTATTTTGGCCGCAGAGCTGCACAGCTCCCTGAGAAGTTTGACAGAAGAACAAAAGTCTTTATTGGAGAAGATCTGAGGCAGTGGTGAAATCTGAACTGGTTTACTACCGGTTCGCTGGCCGCGCATGCATGCCATGCGTCAAACATGCACTGCACATGTGCATGCACAGTGCACACCAAACACGAGTTGTGCGTGCACATGTGCACTGCGCACCAAAAGGAGGCTTGGGAAGGTAAGTAGAACAACAAGGAGGTCAGTGGTGAAATCTAAAATTTGTTACTACCGGTTCTGTGGGCGTGGCTTGGTGGGGGGGTTAATGTGACTGGGTGGGCATGGCCAACTTTTTTTTTTTTACTTTTAAAACCATTTTTTCTACAACCTCTTCTTCTAAGACACTTGTGAAAAGCATCCTCCCAGTTAGTAAAGAAAAAAAGGGAAATCTTCAAGTTGAAGTGTCCATGCAGTATTGTTGGCCGCAGTGTACAAGTGGTTTGACACAGCTTTCTCCTGGATTTTTTTTTCCTTTTGAATCTAGTCTATAGTCCTGAAAGTCTTCCCTTTAAATATCATATTTTTCAGAGTATAATAAGATGCACCTTTTTCCCCCTAAAAGGGGGTGAAAATTTGGGTGCGTCTTATACACCGGATGTAGCCCTGCCCACCCACTGGCCCCCACTCTTTGGCCTCTGCCTCCCAGCAGTTTACTTCCTTGCAGCAAGCAGCAAGAAGAAATAGCCCATTTCAGCTTCAGCACAGCCTAATTAGCACAAGTTGATTGGATCGGCCTCCCGACTCTCAACTGTTTTGCTCTCAGCTGTGTTGCGTGGGTCTCTGCTGCTTGCTGCAAGGAGGCAAATTGCTGGGAGCAGATTTTTTTTTTCTTGTGCTAATCAAGCTATGCTGAAAACGAAAATGAAAGTAAAGCAGGCTGTTTGCTGTTTGCTGCAAGGAGGCAAAATTGCTGGGAGGCAAAATTGCTGGGAGGCAAAATTGCAATTTCCTCACCAAAAAAGATAGGTGCGTCTTACAGTCGGGGAGCGTCTTATACTCCGAAAAATACGGTACTAACTAATCAGATCTGATTCTCCTTAGATTTTAAACTCTTAACAATAGAAATTCAATCAAAAACGTAACATTTTTAAGATTACTGCAATACAGGCATCCCACAATGGACATTAATAACTGGGATGTTCAAAAATCTGGAATTTAGACAGCTGAAAATTGACAAGGTAGATAAAGGTAAGCACTAGCAGCTAATACGAGACAAACTCACCACTTCGTTTATGGATCTTATATGCAGGAGGTTTTCCCTGACAAAGCAGAAAAGACGTGCAAAACCTGGAAAACAGAACAAGAATGATTCTAGGGGAGGGCAATTTTTCCTTCATGTTCATTACCAAAACCCCATATGGTGCCTGTATTTATTCAGTAACCATACTTTGATTGGCTGAGAATGCTACCATAAATAACAAATCGTGTAAATTCTCTTCTGTTTGAAGAATTTATTCTCTCCGGCTACTCAATAGGAAAAACTTGAAACTCATATTGCAAGACTTTGCTGAAGACAGTGTAATAAATTGTGAAACCAATCTGCAAATTAATCACACATTCTTAAAGAATATAAATGCATAGCTACCTACCCATCTCATCCACCGTTCCAAGAAGATGGGAGACTCCACCGAGGACTGACAGCTGAATGGTGCAAATTTCAAGTTTGGTGGCCTCCCAAGAACATAAGTTCTCACAGGTGGTTGAGCTGAAGACAGAAATCCCGGTGGAATGTCCTACAAAGATGTACCCTTCGGAAGCTGACAGGCAGTTTACCCTTCCTGAAACCTGGGAAGATTCAAAAGAAGAGAACATGATGTCTACCTGAGAAACGGGAAGATTCAAAAGAAGAGAACATGATATCTACCTCAGAAACGCGAACATTCAAAAGAGAATATGATGTCTACCTCAGAAACGTGAACATGCAATATGAATACCATCATAATTCCAATCCCTCCATATTACAATGTCTATTATATGTGGGGATATTTTTCTTTACTTCATCTGATTTTTAAATGGTTCCATGCTTTAACATCTTTGGCATCATTAAAAACATGTTTAATAAACCTTTGGTACTTTTAATGGTTTTGATATAAATGGTTTTATAAATAAGGGATCTCTGGGGCGAAGGGATGATTTAGAAATATTTAGATTTATGTCTTCGTCACATCTCACTGAAACCATACCATATGTCCCCTCGCATATATGTGCTAGTCATTCCCAACTCTAGGGGGCAGTGCTCATCTCCATTTCAAAGCCGAAGAGCCAGCGCTGCCCGAAGATGTCTCCGTGGTCATGTGGCCAGCATGACTCAATGCCAAAAGCACACAGAACGCTGTTCCCTTCCCACCAAAGGTGGTCCCTATTTTTCCACTTGCATTTTTTTTTACGTGCTTTCGAACTCCTAGGTTGGCAGAAGTTGGGACAAGTAACGGGAGCTCACCCCGTTACGTAGCACTAGGGATTCGAACCGCTGAACTGCCGACCTTTCCATTAACAAGCTCAGCATCTTAGCCACTGAGCCACCGCGTCCCTTGAAAGCATACCATAGTTAAGCCAAAATAAAACCAGTTTGATTGTCCAAGAGGATGACACTGGAGGAAATAAAATATGGTGCTAATGTCACATAGGAAGATTTCCTTGGATTATTTATCCGAAAGAGCTTTAGATTACCATGAATTTATTTGTAGGGCGACAGAATAAGGGTGTGAAACTTTGCTGCTTCATCTCTTGTAACGGGCGCCTTTCTTCAATTCGGTCCCAGGCTCTTTCAAACAAGTCTTTCAATATTTTATTGATCATGCAGAAAGGCTGAGGCAAGGTATCTAGGAGTTGGTCAGGGTCACTGAGGAAGAAATTTTCTTCTTCATCTTTTTTAATCCAGTCTTTTTCAGTGGGTGGAGGGATATCAAAGTGCTGCTTCCGAAGATAGAAAGGCATCTTATTTTCCTCTTCAGCGCTCTTGTCCTGCACTCGGCTCAACTGAGTTCTACAATAAAATTCAATCCAATTATTAATCAGGGTTTCTTAAAGTAACAGTAACAGAGTTGGAAGGGACCTTGGAGGTCATCTAGTCCAACCCCCTGCTCACACAGGAGACCTGTACTAGGGATTCAAACCGCCGAACTGCCGACCTTTCTGATTGACAAGCTCGGTGTCTCAGCCACTCTGTGCACCTAGTCAGGCAAAGGGAGGATGGAATTCTCATTGTTCCCACCACCCATCTCCTTCCACTTATGACTGTAATTTTGTTGCTTGTATCCTTACGATTTATATTGATATTGTTGCTTATTTGTACCCTATGACTATCATTAAGGGTTGTACCTTATGATTCTTGATGAACATAAAAGAAAATATTTCTTTTATGTACACTGAGAGCGTATGCACCAAAGACAAATTCCTTGTGTGTCCAATCACACTTGGCCAATAAAGAATTCTATTCTATTCTATTCTATTCTATTCTATTCTATTCTATTCTATTCTATTCTATTCTATTCTATTCTATTCTACTCTACTCTACTCTACTCTATTCTACTCTACTCTACTTATTCTATTTCTATTCCATTCCATTCCATTCCATTCTATGATTCTTGATGAACATATCTTTTCTTTTATGTACACTGAGAGCATATGCACCAAAGACAAATTCCTTGTGTGTCCAATCACACTTGGCCAATAAAGAATTCTATTCTGTTCTGTTCTGTTCTGTTCTGTTCTGTTCTATTTTATTCTATTTTATTCCTATTCTATTCTATTCTATTCTATTCTATTCTATTCTATTCTATTCTATTCTATTCTATTCTATTCTATTCTATTCTATTCTATGATTCTTGATGAATGTATCTTTTCTTTTATGTACACTGAGAGCCTACGCACCAAAGACAAATTCCTTGTGTGTCCAATCACACTTGGCCAATAAAAAAATCTAATTCTAATTCTAAAGACAAACGAAACAAAACACGCCAATGAAACAAAAACACAACCAAAGCAGACAACAACAAAACCAAAAAAACCCCCCAAAAAAACAAAAACAAAAAACCAAGATTCCAGGGCATCACAAAAGCCTTGATAGTACAGTGGTTTAGTGCACCCTGTTATTAACACAGCTGCCCGCAATTACTGCAGGTTTGAATCTTACCAGGCTCAAGGTTGACTCAGCCTTCCATCCTTTCTAAGGTAGGTGAAATGAGGACCCAGTTTGCGGGGGCAATAAGCTGACTTTGTATAAAATATACAAAAGAATGAAGGCTATTGCTTAACGCATTGTAAGCCGCCCTGAGTCTCCGGAGAAGGGCGGCATATAAATCAAATTAAAAAAAAAAAAAAAAAAAAAAAAAAGCTCAACCTCAATCAGAAATCTTGCGTTTTGGCAAAAAAAAAGAGAGAGAAAAAAAGACTCCCCCTCCTCTTAGGTAACCACCTGTCTTGGGGGCTTTTTCTTTAGAGGCGGCGAACTGCAAAGCCCATCAGCTGGGGATGATGGGTGCTGTAGTTTCTCCCCCCCCCCCGCCACCCCCACCACCTGGTTGGGAAAGAAGGCTCCGTTCAAGCAAAGGGAGGGGTGGGGGAAAATGATTCACACAGACAGGCAGGCAGAGGAGCCCAAAACCCAAAGCTCCTAAACTCCTCGTCTTCCTGGCTTCCGCGCACACCTGTCCCCTCCCCCACTCCCGCCCCACCAGCGCACACCTGTCTCCGGAAGTTGACACGTTGCTATGGCAACCCCCGGGCGGAAGGAAGGAAGGAAGGGAAAGGGAGTCCTCCAGGGTAGGGATGGCTCTTTTACAACCTGTGGACTTCAACTCCCAGAATTCCTGAGCCATCTTGGCTGTTTCAGGAATTCTGGGAGTTGAAGTCCACAGGTTGTAAAAGAGCCACCTTGGCCCACCCCTGCTCCAGGGCATGGAACGCGGGGGCGTGGCCACGGTTCGGCCCCGCCCCCCTTTCCTCCCTCCTTTCCCTCCCTCCCTTGGAGAAACAGCTGATTGCTGCCCAGAGTTCGGAGCGGTCCGGCGGTGGTTGCAAGGTGGCATGGAGGCTTTCGTGCAATTCACCAACCAGACGCAGGGTCGGGAGCGGCTCTTTCGGTGAGGGGGGAGCAGCCTCAAGGGGGGAGAATGAGCGGGGTGGCGGGGTCCCCCACCTTCCTTTGCAAGGAGCTTGCAGAGCCACCCCCCCCCCACACACACACACCCCTTGGGTCAGGGTTACTGGGGTTCCCACGACCCTCCCCACTTCAACTCCTTTTCAACTTTCTTTTCCAAGTTATTAATTATTATTATTATTATTTTACAAACATAACAATGCGTGAACAGTGTGGCACCTGGGTATTCAACTCCCTGTTTTTGGATAGAACATAGGATCATTGGGTTGGAAAGAGTGGTGAAATCCATTTTTTTATTTTTATTTTTTACTACCGGTTCTGGGAGTGTGGCTTGGTGAGCATGGAAGGGGAAGGATACTGCAAAATCTCCATTCCCTCCCCACTTCTGGGAGAAGGATATTGCAAAATCCCCATTCCCTCCCCACTCCTGGGGAAAGGATATTGCAAAATCCCCATTCCCTCCCCACTCCTGGGAGAAGGATACTGCAAAATCTCCATTCCCACCCCACTCCTGGGGAAAGGATATTGCAAAATCCCCATTCCCTCCCCACTCCTGGGAGAAGGATACTGCAAAATCTCCATTCCCACCCCACTCCTGGGGAAAGGATATTGCAAAATCCCCATTCCCTCCCCACTCCTGGGAGAAGGATACTGCAAAATCCCGATTCCCTCCCCACTCCTGGGAGAAGGATACTGCAAAATCTCCATTCCCACCCCACTCCTGGGGCCAGCCAGAGGTGGTATTTTCCGGTTCTCCGAACTACTCAAAATTTCTGCTACCGGTTCTCCAGAATCTGTCAGAACCTGCTGGATTTCATCCCTGGTTGGAAAGGATCTTGGAGATCTTCTAGTCCAGCCCTCTGGCTTGAGCAAAAGATCCTGGCTTATACCATTCCAGACAAGTGGTTGTCCAGTCTCTTTTTGAAAGTTTCTAGTGATGGATGTCTATGGAGATTCTCCGTCATCCTGGTCATGCTTGTCTCAAAGTTGCTTCTCCCACCCCTCCCCCAAGAGGCAACTGGACTTTCTGGTTTTTCTTTTTGAAGACATTTCACTTCTCATTCATTCATTCATTCATTCGGTTTGTGAAATATGTATAACAGATATAAGTATAAATAAAAGTATATAATTACGAATATAGGAAATGGATACGAATAAATGAGGACAGTAGGATAGGGACAATAGGCACGTTGGTGCTCTTATGCACGCCCCTTACAGACCTCTTAGGAATGGGGTGAGGTCAACAGCAGACAGTCTAAGGTTAAAGTTTGGGGAGTTTGGGGAAGAAACCACAGAGTCAGGTAGAGTATTCCAGGCGTTGACCACTCTGTTGCTGAAGTCGTATTTTCTGCAATCGAGTTCGGAGCGGTTTACCTTGAGTTTGTATCTATTGTGTGCTCGTGTATTGTTGCGGTTGAAGCTGAAGTAGTCATTGACAGGACGTTGTAGCAGATAATGTTGTGTACTACGCTTAGTTACAAGAAGCATCCAAAAAGCTTCCTCAGCTCTGGCTGGATTCCATTTCCCCACCATCCACTCAGAGCTGAAGAAGCTTCTTGGATGAGAAGCGAAACGTCTTCAAAGAAAAACCAGAAAGTCCAGTTGCCTCTTAGGAATAAAAAAAGCAGCTTTGGGACTCCAGTGATGGAACATCTACAACTTTCAGAGACAAGCTGTTCCACTGATGAATTGTTCTCACTGTCGGGAAATGTCTCCTTAGTTCTAGGTTCGATCTGTCTTTAATGATCTTACACCCCTAAGTACTTCTTGTCCTGCCCTCAGGTGCTTTGGGAGAGCAGGTTGACCTTATGAGATTCCTCAGCGCCCTCACTGGAAAAGTTTTTAAAAGTTCTGCGAGATACTCAGCAAAGAGCAGCCCGGATGGAGCTTTTATAGCAGTCAAACTTCAGCAGTGGATCTCAGGAAATGTTTTACGATGTTTTATATATTGTGTCACGAGATGCTTCCGTGATCATTTTTACCATAAAATATTTGAGGAAAAATTGGCAAATGTCAAGTCCACAGGACTCGTGGGTTCTGGATTTTATGAACAACCAACCAATCAGGCGTAAGGCAGGGTATTCCTGCACCCCCTTGGGCTTCATCAGACCCGATGAATCAGGATGTGTGAATGTAGACTTACAGGTACCGTGTTCCCCCGAAAATAAGACCCTGTCTTATATTTTTTTGAACCCTGAAATAAGCGCTTGGCCTTATTGCCATGCACTCAAAAGCCCGATTGGGCTTATTATCAGGGGATGTCTTATTTTGGAGGAAACAGGGTAGATGATAGATAGATAGATAGATAGATAGATAGATAGATAGATAGATACCATGTTACCCCGAAAATAAGACCCTGTCTTATATTTTTTTGAACCCTGAAATAAGCGCTTGGCCTTATTGCCATGCGCTCAAAAGCCCGATTGGGCTTATTATCAGGGGATGTCTTATTTTGGGGGAAACAGGGTATCTTTGCACAACCTGGTCATCTGCCTCCTGAAACAACCTGTTCCCTGGTGTTGCACAAGACCCCCAGTTCATGCATACTGAGTTTGCACAACATGTTAAGGCTCACATGAATCACACTTGGCCATTGTGTGGCGACAGTCACAAATCTGATAACTTGAAGGAATTGTAGGAATTGCGGGCTTGCTTCAACAGAGGCATCAGTAGATCTGATTTCTTTAATTTATATTTGACGTATTTCTTCACAACTCTTCACTCCTCCTTCTGAGTGATTTGCAAACATGGCTCCACTTCCATTATGGAAATTTACACAATGTAAAAATAATGCAGTATCAGCAATGAAAGAGAGTGAAGAATTGCTGAGATTTAACAGGTGCTTGGGGGGATGGTCAAAGTTGCCTTCTCTTCTAAAGGTGAAGAAGTCCCTTTTAATTCATCTACAGCTACAGGGGATGGTGCTCATCTCCAAGGCCACTGAGCCAGAGGTGGTATTCAGCAGGTTCTGACCAGTTCTGGAGAACTGGTAGCAGAAATTTTGAGTGGTTCGGAGAACCAGTAGTAAAAATTCTGACTGGCCCCGCCCCCATCTATCCTCTGCCTCCCAGGTCCCAACTGATCGGGAGGGAATGGGGATTTTGCAGTATCCTTCCCCTGGAGTGGGGTGGGAATGGAGATTTTACAGTATCCTTCCTCTGCCCCGCCCACCAAGCCATGCTACACCTACCAAGCCACACCCACAGAACCGGTAGTAAAAAATTTTGAAACCTACCACTGCATTGAGCCTGTGCTGTCAAAAGATATTTCTGTGGTCATGTGGCCAGCATGATGTTCTGGAGCACTGTTGTGTACAGTGGATTGTACACAAACCTAAACTACTTCCCCAGACAGGCACAAATTCCCAAACCTGGTATATTTAGCTGGTGTCCTCCAGATGTATTGGGACTACAATTCCCTGGATTCCCAGCCAAGGAAGCTTTTGGACAGGGTGGTGGAAGATTGAAGATGTCCAACAAATACGGTGGAAATCAGATTACGAAATGGAAAGCGATGCCTGCATCATTCCATAAAATATCAATAGCTAAAGGTAAAGGTTCCCCTCGCACATATGTGCTAGTCGTTCCCGACTCTAGGGGGTGGTGCTCATCTCCGTTTCAAAGCCGAAGAGCCAGCGTTGTCCGAAGACGTCTCTGTGGTCATGTGGCTGGCATGACTCAATGCCGAAGGCGCACGGAACGCTGTTCCCTTCCCACCAAAGGTGGTCCGTATTTTTTCTACTTTTATGTACTTTCGAACTGCTAGGTTGGCAGAAGCTGGGACAAGGAACGGGAGCTCACCCCGTTACGCAGCACTAGGGATTTGAACCGTTGAACTGCTGACCTTTTGATCGACAAGCTCAGCATCTTAGCCATTGAGCCACCGCATCCGTAAAAAAAAATATCAGTAAAATATCAGTAAGAAAATGTACAAGAAAATCTGGTAGGAGAAACAGTCTTGCCCGATAATTCCATTATTAAATTTTATTAATGTAATTAAATGAATTAAATGAAGGCTTTTGAGTAAAACAAAGAATGTGAGCACGATGATCTTACTGCCTTATATATGTGTGAGAATTAAGAACCCCTATATAATTCTCACACTACATATACCTCTGCATAGTAATTTTTCCCCATTTCTTTCCCCCAAAGTTGTTGAGAGAGGGATGGTGGTGGAAATAACTATGCCAAAGAGTTGCCGATGCATGCCTTAATCACCATTGTCTCAACCTTACCTGCTTTGTGTTATTATTTCCTGGTGTTATGTAAACTTATCTTTCAGCATCGCATGCCACTTTTCAACTTGAACTCTGTACTGGGTGATCCAAGGGATTGCCATTTCTTTGGCAGCTTCACAACCAACCTCCCCTTCCTCCCCTCAAGGCAGTGTGTGTGGGTAGCAAACTCTCCTCCAATTTTATCCTTTGCAACAGTGCAATCATCTGTGCAATATATTGGATGGGACGTTAGCGCTAGGCTCATCGGGATGAGTTTTTCCCACACCTGTAAATGGAACTGAACCCCAATCTCAAAAGTCCTATTCCAATCGTTGGCCGGTTATCCCAAGCTGCTGCTTGATGTGTAACGCAGGAAAAGGTGGTGTGAAGCTCCCAGGTTCAGTTCCACTGGTGTTCAGGTAGGAGGAAAAAAAGGGGGGGGCAAATAGTATTGTGACCTGCTCTGTAGATGCAAGGAATTGGCTGTTGGTTGATTCATCCCATTCCATTATTATTAGTTCAATTTATATGCCGCCCTTCTCCGAAGACTCAGGGCGGCTTACAATGCACGTATAGCACTAGCCTTCATTCTTTTGTATATACCTGCTTATTAGGGCTTTTGGACCCCCCAAAAGTTTCTACTTTGTAGAAACAAAGTCAGCTTATTGCCCCCACAATCCGGGTCCTCAATTTACCTACCTCGGAAGGATGGAAGGCTGAGTCAACCTATATCAATATTATGATACCTTTTGTGCAGGATTCCCATCGTGCGTAACAGTTGCTCCACAACTAATCTTCTGATAGCCAGCACTGGGAAGACGTTTTGGGTTTTTTTTTGCCAGCAAATGCTTTTGGAAATAAGCATGTTTTTCCACAATAATTGAGTATAATAGATTCTTATGCACCACTTAGTTAGTTAGTTAGTTACTAGTTGATCCAGTCCCAGATTAGTAACAGCATTGTACAGGGTTGCATGTATGGGTTCAATTGTACATTCGTTTTTAGGGTCCAATTAATAAGAGGTAGACTGAGGTCACCGAGAAAGATAAGAGGGTGTGGGCAGGAGGCTGACCATGTTAGTAGTGAAGTTAGCTTGTCTGCATGGACAAGGTCATAATCGGGCTCTGTAAAATACCATATTTTTTGGAGTTTAAGACGCACCTCCCCCCCCAAAAGGGGGTGAAAATTTAGGTGCATCTTATACACCGAATGTAGCCCCGCCCACCCACTGGTCCCCACCCTTTGGCCTCTGCTTCCCAGCAGTTCCCAGCATGAAAAAACAGCTCCTTTCAGCTTCAGCACAGCCTAACTAGCACAAGTTGATTGGATTGGCCTCCCAACTCTCAGCTGATATGTTCTCAGCTGTTTTGCACAGGGCTCTGCTCCTTGCTGCAAGGAGGTAAATTGCTGGAGCAGATTTTTTTTTTCCCCTTGTGCTAATCAAGCTATGCTGAAAACGAAAATGAAAGTAAAGCAGGCTGTTTGCTGTTTGCTGTTTGCCGCAAGGAGGCAAAATTACTCAGTGGCAGAGGCAGATTTCTTTTTCTTCTTTTCCTCACCAAAAATGGTAAGGAAAAGAAGGTGCATCTTATAGTCCGGTGCGTTTTATACTCCAAAAAATACGGTAGTAAGAAGCGTAATGTGGTATTTAAGGACAGTTCAAAGACGATGGTTTCAGGAAGAGCAAGCTCCTGTGTAACTTGAATATTTTTTTTTTTTTTTTTGATTTAGGGACTTGTAATGTCTCCGCTGATTGAGCAATGTTACCCTGTGCAAAACTATATATTACAGCGTTTGCCTTAGAGCAAAACAGTCCAGTAGCATCTTTTGCATGGGGAGGGACCTGCATTCATCTATATCTATATATCTGTATCTCAGTTTCATTGTGGGAAGACACAGCCTGTGCTTTGCCTGTGATGTGTGACCAGCGATGCGCCTCTCTTTCCTTCCCTTTCCAGAGCAACTCAGTATTCATGCATGCTGCTTAGCTATATTTTAGAGCGTAAGACTCACCGGGAGAAAGTGGTTATGAAGCTCAGACTTCTGGAATCGAGCATGAGCTCAGGACGCAAGAGTGAGTATCTTAGTTTTAGATGCTGCCTATTGAAGAAAGAAAAGGAAATGGATTGCTGATCGTCCCCAAATAAGGGATAGGTGGGCGGGACTGAAAGAAAAGTTGAATTAAAAAAAGGGAGGGAGGGAGGGAGTGGGGGAGGGAGGGAGAAGGAGAGAGAGAGAAATCTTAATACTGTGTACCAGAATTGGATTGCAAATTACCATATTTTTCAGACTATAAGACGTACCAGAGTATAAGACGCCGCTTAGTTTTTGGGAAGGAAAATAAGAAAAAAGCTGATTGGGGATGGAATCGGCCTCCCGGAATACCCCCAATCAGCTGTTCCCAGAGGTGAACTTTAGCAACAGGTTCGTTGGTTGTGAGCTCTGCACCTTGCTATTTTTTCAGCTTCTGAAACCTCCGTCTCAGAAGCTGGTCAGGCTACATTCGGTATATAAGACGCACCCAAATTTTCACCCTCTTTTAGGGGGGAAAAAGGTGTGTCTTATACTCCGAAAAGTACGGTAGGAATATTATAATGTTGCCCTTGAGAGCCAGTTTGGTGTAATGGCATCAAGCTAGAAACTGGGAGACGGTGAGTTCCAATCCTGCTTTAAGCACAAAGCCTGCTGGGTGACCTTGGGCCAGTCACTTTCTCTTAGCCCTTGGAGGGAGGCAATGGCAAACCGCTTCTAAAAAACCTGGCCAAGAAAACTTCAAGGACTTGTCCAGACAGTCCGTGATAACTGAACAGGAGTGGACAGGAAAAACAAATCTACCCTTGATTTATCGATCAAAATAGTCGCACCTTTGTTGAGGCTACCGGAAGGTGTAAATCTATTAAGCAATTTTGATCTGCTTCCATCGTGGACTCTTTCATTAATGTGGAGGCACAGCGACTCAGGCTGAAGTTCACAACTATCCTTACTTGGGATGAAGTCCCGGAAAAGAAAATATTGAATTTTTGAGTCCTAATGCCTAGGATTGTACTCTAATTTTTGTCACTTGCATAAGATTTTGGTTTCATGGACAGCTCCTGATGGGAATTTAATGGCGAGGGTTCCTTATTGGTTGCAGTAGATGGATGATTCGTCTTTACTTCAACCTTGTCCAGTTTTGGTGCCTTCCAAAGTATTGTAACTCCTACAATCCCTTTGGTTGGAATTGCCAAATACATCCAGATTTTGTCCATTGCAGGAATATTGCGGTCAAAGCCCTTTAAATAGATCTATGCTCAGAGGCTTAAATTCTATATTTTTCTCCTCCTGCCTTCCTGAGTCAATACATTTTTGGGCTGTTCTCTTGATGGCCTTGGGGGCTTTGGAGGGGGCGGGGAATGATTGACATTATGGCTTTCTCTAAATAGGTACTGCTGATTCCTACCTGCTGAACTTCATTCCTTGCGCCTGCATGGGAAAATCTGGTTTGCTTATTAATCAAAATTCCTCCATTAGCATGTCACTTCATATATTATTGCATTCACATCACCTGGATTGTTTGTGTCCTAATCTATGCATGAGAAATGTGCTATTACTATTTATTTATTTATTTATTTATTTATTTATTTATTTATTTATTTATTATTTATTTATTTATTTATTTATTTATTTATTTATTTATTTATTTATTTATTTATTTATTTATTTATTTTTCTGGTCCTGGGAGGGAACAGCCTGTTTGACTGGCCTGATCCTTTCCCAGTGGGGTGTTTGCATTTTTAGGCGCAGCAGTCTTTTCTTTTCCATTTAAAATCATCCACATTCAAAGGCATTTCACCAGAAGCTAGGGAGCTGTGTATGATAGGCTTTGCCATGACAAATGTCCTTGCTTGTGCTTAGGGGCTTGGTATCTGCCCCCCATCCCACCCCAGCCTTTCTTTTAATGGTGGGACTTGATTGCAGGAACAGTGAGGGATCCCATCACCGCAGCTTGGTTCAAAACATTCAAAAAGCTACCAAAAGAAAGGAAAGAGCCTGGGTATTTTTTATTCCTTTAGATCAGATTTTTTTTCTTTCTGTATGTTTGTTGTTTTATGTTTATGTTTTATTAGGTTTATATACCGCCCTATTCCTGAAGGACTCAGGGTGGTGAACAGGCACAAAATAAGATACATAGATACAAAAATTAAAAGACATAATTAAAACCAGATTAAATAATTTAGCCCGAGACAATTAAAAATCCCAATAATTTAAAACAGATTAAAATTTTGATTTAAAAGAATTTTAAAACGGGGGAGAAAATTAGGCCCAGGCGGCTTGCTGGAATAGGAGAGTCTTAAGAGCACGGCGGAAAGTGCGCAGATCTGGGATCCTCCGTATCTCTGGGGGGAGCTCGTTCCAGATAGTGGGTGCCCCCACAGAGAAGGCCCTCCCCCTGGGGGCTGCCAGTCGATATTGTTTAGCTGACGGCACCCGGAGGAGCCCCTCTCTATGAGAGCATACCGGCCGGTGGGAGGCTACTTGTGGTAGTAGGAGGTCCCGTAAATAACCAGGTCCTAAGCCATGGAGCGCTCTAAAGGTGGTGACCAAAACCTTGAAGCGCACCCGGAAGACCACCGGGAGCCAGTGCAGCTCGCGCAGGAGAGGTGTCACACGGGAGCGCCATGTTGCTCCCATAACCACCCGTGCGGCCGCACTCTGCGCCAGTTGGAGCCTCCAGGTGCTCCTCAAGGGGAGCCCCATGTAGACAGCGTTGCAGTAATCCAGGCGGGAAGTGACGAGGGCATGAGTGACTGTGTGTAGGGAGTCCCGATCCAGAAAGGATCTACTCTCCAGCTCATTAAGCAATCGTCCTGTAAATTCTTCCCATACCCTAAAGCTACCCTCAGAGGCCTAATTTATATGATATGAACGTTTATTGATATGCCAGAATCTTGATGGAGCATATATGTACAATGGACAATTTGCCCCTGGTAATGATAAAGCTATTTAGACCTACTTTCTGGGCCTCAAATACAAATATAATGTCACATACCTGCTTTAAATGCCTTCTGTAATTTTAATTTTTATATTCTTTATATAGTTACTGAAAGTTTTCTTTACTTACATTTTTATACTAATTTTAAGCATCATATTTTCTCTTTTTAATGGCAGATGTTCTGCTGAAGATAGGTAGATAGAATGATAGAGATAATACAAATAGATAATAGAGAGGTAGGTAGGTAGGTTGGTTGGTTGGTCGGTCGGTCGATATATGGATAGATAGATAGATAGATAGATAGATAGATAGATAGATAGATAGGACATGGATAGATGATGGATGGATGGATGGATAGATCGATTGATCGATAGATAGATATGACATGGATAGATGATATATGGATGGATGGATGGATGGATGGATGGATGGATGCATAGATAGATAGATAGATAGATAGATAGATAGATAGATAGATAGATAGATAGATATGACATATGGATAGATGATATATGGATGGATAGATGGATGGATGGACGGAAGGACAGACAGACAGACAGACAGACAGACAGACAGACAGACATAGATATGACATATGGATAGATGATATATGGATAGATGACAGATGGATGGATGGATGGATGGCCTAATTACAGAAGATTACCCTTGATGAAATCTAGGAGTAGCCATCAATGAACTGGAGTGTTTTAGTGGTAGCTTTCCAGGACTGGAACTCAATCTAAGACACATAAGTTCATTTATTTTCCCCACTTTTTTGTGCATTGATGTGTTAATATTTGTGTGCTGCAATGAAGCGTTTTCATCCTTATCAGCTTTGTTTTAAAAGGCATTTAAGCATTGCACATTTAATTATGACCTGGGCTTATCGAAGGCTCCACGTGGGTAGTCTTTTGTGGGTTGGCCAAGCTCCGTGTTGAGGAGCAGCATTCCAGTTTTAAAGATCAAGCAAATGATTAGAAGAACTCGCTGTGGATTGGCAATTTGGAGACCACAGACATTGGACCGGGAATCTCAGAGTCCCTGCCCGCTGGTGTGGTCTTAAGGTTGCTATATCGATTTAAACTTTAGGATGTTCTCAGGGATCTACGTATGAGCTAGATAGGCAGACAGAAATGAGGAACGCGCAAAAGGTTATATTGTAGAACGTTCTGACTCGGGAAATAGATCATTCTGAGTGTTCCAGAAGTGGCACCTGAAAGTCAAACCACACTCAGGTTGGAACATTCTGGGGAAGATCATTTTGCACGTACACACACACACACACACACACACACACAGAGCCATAATGGTTTCTATCCTTATTGGCTGAGCTGCTGTCATTCCTAGGTGAGGTAGCCCAAAGACGAGAGCTTGAATTACGGTCCAAAGCGGATGGTGTACATGGCTGCATCGAATGAACGAGTGCAATGGTGAAATCTAAAATTTGTTACTACCGGTTCTGTGGGCGTGGCTTGGTAGTGCGGGGGGGGGGTAATGTGACGGTGGGTGTGGCCCTTTTTTTTTTTTTTTTTACTTTTAAAACCATTTTTTCTACAACCTCTTTGGTGAAGAGGTTGTAAAAAAATGCTTTCAAAAGGCTCTGACGATCCCAGCTTGGATCGTCAGAGGCATTTAAAAGAAAAAATCCTTTTTTTTCTTTTAAATGCCTCTGCTGATCAGGGAACTCAGCTTGGATTGTCAGAGGCATTTAAAAGAAAAAAAGCCTCCGATGATCGCGCGGCTCAGCTGGGCATGGGGGGGTGGGGGTAGGGATTTTTGCTACCAGTTCTCCGAACCACCCGCCTCCATCACTACCGGATCGGGCGATCCAGTCCGAACCGGGAGCATTTCACCCCTGAACGAGTGGCACCGTAAGATTCCAGGCCTTTCCCACCAGCCTGTTTCATCTCTGGTTTCTCTTGCAGTGTTTCGGCTTGGCAATATCGTGCACGCCATGGTGGCAACCCATCAAGCTTCCCGGTTGCCCTACGCCATTCCTCGCTTCTGCTTGACTGCCTCCAACATCAACCGGGTTATGTACTTCGCCTGTGACACCGTCTTGTGGGTGAAGAGCGTTGGGCTCATCTCGGAGATCAACCAGAAGAAGTGGCGCAACTGGGCGACCAAATGCTACTACTATTCCCTGGTGATTAACCTGGTCAAGGATTTTTATGAGCTCTGCTGGCGCATGAAGCAGACAGCGTGCAGCCAGAAGCCTGAAAAGGCCTTGACTCCTGGCAGGCAGAAACTCCAATTCCTGACCAACGGTGAGCTACAGACTTTTCTCCTGCTTGTATTCCTCACGTTGAAGAACTATCCACCCCTCTTGCTGGACACGGTGAAGAACCTCTGTGATATCTTTAGTCCGTTGGACCGTCTGGGCATCTACAAGACCAACCCTGGAGTTATAGGGTTGTGTGGTCTTATCTCTTCCCTGGTGGGAATCCTTACTGTGATGAGGCCGCACTTACGGTTGAAACATTGATCTTCTCTCAGGGCTTCCCTTTTGCACAGTGGCGTTGCACACTTCGTGCGTATTGTCTTCCCTCTCTTTGATGATGGAGTTTTGTCCCAGTTGAATTCTTTCTTCTTTCCTTGTGCTGTCGCATTGGGCAGCCCAAATGACGTGGGTTAAGTTTGGAGAAGGGTAAAAGGCCCCTTGACTGAAGATCTTTCCCCGGCTGTGCAACAGAACAAGCAAAACTGTCACTACTCAAGATGAGACGGTATCAACCCTTGGGTGAGGAACCAGTCAGTCTTTTATCCTGGGATAGAGAGACGAGCAGATTCGAAGTTAATTTGAAACAGAATTGCCTTTTGTTAAGTTTATGTAATTCCTTCCCTCCCCATCCCAGCATTGGTTTGTATAAGGATTTATTGCTGTTATCTGGGATGAATTCCGGAGCTTAACAAAACCTTCTTTAACCAGAAACATTTAGAGTTACATGTTCACAGGCAACCCAACTGCTGCCTCTAGCTAACTTTTAGCTATTCTTGTTTCTGGTCAGACTGTGAAGTTTTTAATGATTTTTGCTTTTATGCCGTGCTCATTCTTTTTGCCTGTGAAATGAATTTATTGGATTTATAAACCATATAAATCCAATAAATGAAATGAAATCAAGACGGGCATGTGTTCATCAAAAACACTTTGGATCTCCCGGAAGAAAGGTATACAGCAGGGATGGCGAACCTTTTCGGCACCAAGTGCTGAAAAGGAAGCACACACACGCGCGTCTGGGTTGCAACCTGGAAGAGGAGGTGCCCAGGGCGCATGCGCGTGCCCGAAAATGAACTTCCGGTTTCAGCTACTGAACTTCCGGTTTCAGTCAGCTGCTCTTCCGGGTTTCCGGCGCGCATGCTCACCCAGGAAAACGGAAGATCAGCTAGAAGATTTTCTAGTTTCCGGCACTGCCGCATGCAAAAAGGCCAGCTGTTTGTCGCGCACACATGCGCGCCAGAAACCCAGAAGATGAACGGGCAACGCCACATGTACCAGGCGACATGGCTGCGTGTGCCATTTCGGGCACGCGGGGCACAGGTTCACCATCACGGGTATACGGTATGGAGCATTGTTTTCAGGGGCTCAGTGTGCAGTGGAGGCGAGGGAGAAGTGTTTTTGTGTCTGTGTGTGTGTGTTTGTACTTAATCTATGCATTGCTAGAAATGAGACCGCACCTTGGTTGGTGGATGGGACAAAGAAACAGTATTGTGCCTTTTTTCTTCAGCATTCCGATTCTGAAATAAGTGCCATTGTATTGCCATTGTAAATAAAAGAACATCTAAACCTTTCACATTGCAAACGAGTCCGCTGTTAGCTTATAACTCATTATAAGATGTATACAGGTGGTCCTCAACTTACAAAAACTTCCCTTAGTGAACCTTCAAAGTTACAACAGCACTGAAAAAGGGGACTTACGATTGTTTTTCACACTTACGACCTTTGCAGCTTCCCCCCATGGTCACCTGATCAAAATTCAGATTTTTGGTAACACTCATATTTATGACGGTTGCAGTGTCCTGGGGTCAAGTGGTCCCCTTTTGCGGCCTTCTGACAAGCAAAATCCATGGGGAAGCCAGATTCACTTAGCAACCGGGTTAGTAACTTATCAACGGCAGTGACCCACTTAACAACCGTGCCAAGAAAGGGGGCAAAACTCACTTAACCAATGTCTCACTTGACAACAGAAATGTTGGGCTCAGTTGTGGTCGTAAGTCGAGGACTACCTGTAGTTGGGTAAGGGTCCCACTGGCAAAATGACTGAGGGCTGGTTAGCCGTATTTTATCCACTTCGGCTATTTGAAAGCAGCTTAGTTGAGGAAGGTTATTTTAGTCACCTTCCGGACGAGCTTTCAATACTTTTTTGAAAGAACACAAGGCAAACTGTAAATAGTACCAAAAAAAAAAAAGCGGTAAAAAAACAAAACTGTAAAAAGCCACCTAGATTAGTTCCACGGTGGGATGGGCGGCAAGTAAATTTAATAAATAAATTAAGGCTGCACAAACCTACAAAGAAGAAAATCGAATACAAAATTGATGTGATGGGAAGGGAAGGGAAAGAAAAGGAAAGGAAGACTATTAGGAAAGGAAAGGAAAGGAAAGGAAAGGAAAGGAAAGGAAAGGAAAGGAAAGGAAAGGAAAGGAAAGGAAAGGAAAGGAAAGGAAAGGAAAGGAAAGAAGGAAAGGAAAGGAAAGGAAAGGAAGACTATTGGGAAGGGAAAAGGAAAGGAAGGAAAGAGAAAAGGAAAGGAAAGGAAAGGAAAGGAAAGGAAAGGAAAGGAAAGGAACGGAACGGAACGGAACGGAAAGGAAGATTATTGGGAAGGGAAGGAAAGGAAAAGTAAGGGAAGGAAAGGAAAGGAAAAGAAAGGAAAGGAAAGGAAAGGAAAGAAGGAAAGGAAGACTTGGGAAGGGAAAGGGAAGGAAAGGAAGGAAAGGAAAGGAAAGGAAAGGAAAGGAAAGGAAAGGAAAGGAAAGGAAAGGAAAGGAAAGGAAAGGAAGACTATTGGGAAGGGAAGGGAGGAGAATAGTTTCTTATAGGAAAGTTTGATTGGTAACAGAACTCCACTCCGGCACCATTTTGATATGGGAGTCATTGGCTTTTCCCAATGCTCTTTCTGGAGAAGCCTTGTGTCATTCCACTGGATTTTATGGGCCCTGAAGTTGCATTATCGAAGTGCATGAGAAACTTAAGAGGACATTTGCAAAGGAGAGCCACACGAGAGAGTAAGCAAGAAGAACTGGAGGTGGAATTTAAAGGAAGTTTTTCGTTTCTCTACCAACACCTTCATGTCCTATGATGCTGGTTAAATTTCTCTGCATATGCTGTGTCTTCATTGGTGAAGCACAGCTGTCTCCTTTAACATCCCCAATGTCTAAGCCTAGGATGAATTTGTCTTCTGGAATATTTTTTTTTTTTTTAAATGCATTCAGTCCTCTCTCTGCCAGCTATAAAGTTATTGCCAAATATTTCATTTTGGAATGGCGGTTGCCCTTTGTGCTCCGGTGACTCTTTGCTAGGCTTAAGGGAAGAATTTCTAGTTTACATAATCTCTTTTGCTTTTTTGCCTACATCATGGAGTAACGGATTAGGGTGAAAAGCATTAAACACACAAAGGGGGAGGAGGTAGTTTTCATGTAGCCCCAGGGCTTTGCCAAAAGAAGAGAATATTTATAGCTCAGGGTTGACCTGGTCCTTGGTGCTTTCTGAGCTTGGTTGTTTTCTTGCAGATGTTTCATTACCCAAACTAGGTTAAAGTCATGAGTGCGCTGAAGTTGGGTAATGGAACTTCGACAAGTAAACAACTAAGCTCAGAGAATACAAAGGACCCCACTTTGCCAAAAACACAGTTATACTATCCAAAGACAACAACAAGACTGTTGTGGTCCGCCAGCAGCCTGCAGAGCTGGCAGAGCTGGAGTCGGACAGTGAGAAGGCTGGGGAAGAACATGGCCCAGTCCTGGAGTCTGGGGAAGGCTCGGACGAGGGCTCTGCGTCAGAGGCAGAGAAAGAGCCATCTGGGAGGTACGTGCTGCCTCCGGAGCCTCCAGAGTCGGACCTCAGCGAGGCAGGGGAACGGGGGGAGCCTGTTCCCAGTGCGCGCATGCGGAGAACTGCCAGAAGGCAAGAACAGTTAAAACAAAAGGGATGACTCGGGAGTAGGGCTTGGAGATGATTGGCCCCTCCCAGAAGACTTAAAAGAGGAGCAAAGGCACTTGGGCCTTTGCAGGAAGCAACGTTGTTAATTCTGTGCAGTTTAAAGTCTGAACCTCTGTTTGATTCTGGGCTCCATGTGGCTTTGCCAATTAGGTCTTTGGCAGCGTGTCAAGGGAGATAAAGGTGGGTGATTATCAGCCTTAGCCCCGAAGGACTCTACAATTATTTGAGACTCATCTGTGAATGAACAGAATTCACAGCTGTTGCAATAAAAGAGGTTTTTGGAACTACTTGTGTTTTACTGACTCAGGAAGCCTAGGGCAGAACAAAGACTCATTCTGGTTTTGCACAAATTAACATGAAATGTAATGGTGTCGAGGCTGAATACAGTAAGAAGGAATGGCTGATTTGTATTGGTTTTTAGTGCACAATATGGGGATCTTACTCTGGACAGGCCCAGGATCTCTTTGCACACTCCCCTGACACACTGCAGATGATTCCACATACAACATTGGCCTAATACATTTATATTCTTACACTGGAAAGTTGCATATGTCTTTAATAACTCGGAGATAGTGTTGCAGGATCCAATCTGGATCAGTCACCAGGACCAAAGGTTTAGTCCTTTAAAGACTAAGAGCTGAGGTGGCACAGTGGTTAGAATGCAATACTACAGGCTACTTCTGCTGACTGCCGGCTACCTGCAATTTGGCAGTTCAAATCTCACCAGGCTCAAGGTTGACTCAGCCTTCCATCCTTATGAGGTGGGTAAAATGAGGACCCAAATGGTTGGGGGCAATAGGCTGACTCTGTAAACCACTTAAAGAGGGCTGTAAAGCACTATAAAGCGGTATGTAAGTCTAAGTACTAGTGCTATTGCTAAGCTTTTGGACTCATGCTGGAGCCCATCCTCAGGGAAATTCTCTCTCACCAAAATTTCTCTGCTAGAGTCCGAAAGCTTGTATACCTCCAGGTGTATGCCAAGAATTGCCAAACTAATGTAGAAAATAAAGCAGGTTACCTACTTTGACACCCTGGCGCCTTAAATAGGCAAGGTTCCTTTTTAAATAGAATAGGAAGATTAGCAAAGAATTCCCTAAAAGCACCTGAATGCTCCACCCCACCCCAAAAAAGAGTTGGGTTAGGTACTTTCCAAAGATCTCGAGAGTGTTCATATTTTGTTATGTTGCTTGGACAATTCTTTCCATAATTTGGAGTTGCACTTGGCTGGTATTTCAGACGTCTGTTTGAGTTCCAGGGGGCCCAGGGGAGCCATCTTGCTTAATCACCAAAGAAACTTGGCAGAATTATTAAGTTGGAAGGTGGGGCTTTGTCGCATTACAATCTGGGGCATGAGTTTCTTCTTTCACAGTTGAGACGGCGCTGCTGGCACCCTGTTCAAGACTGCTGGACTTCTACAACCTGTGAGTACCTTCCCTGCACAGCTGGCGTCTCGTAACACTTGTAGATGGTCTTTGAAATCGGTTTCTAGAATCACTTTAGGCAAGCTACAGCCCAAACGTAAGGAAGCCACAATTGGGTTTGCTTAACATGTTGATCAGTAAACCATAGTTTACAGCAGCAGTAGGATTCTGCTGGTTCAGACCAGTTCGGGCGAACCTGTATCTCCGACGGTCAGTTGAGAGCGAACCGGTTTGCTCTGACAATCAGCTAGGCCTGCCCATCCACCCCTGATCTAAACTGACCTATATTTCCTTTGTTTGAAGCCCAGCTGATAGGCATGGTAGAGCGGATTGCCGTGCCTCAGCTGTTTTACTCACCGGGGCTGCAATAGAAGATACGTTTTAGTGCTGTTTTCAAATGCACTGCGCATGTGCAGAGTGCGTGTTTGGCATGCATGCGAGCAAAGCACGCTCAGCAAACCGGCTGTTACACAGGTTGAATCCCACCACTGGTTTACAATTACAGTACTTGGGTTAGTGCACTGGGCCAAGCCAAACCAAACAAACAAGTTTTGGGTTTTGTGTGATGTGAGAACCTGGCCTTTACCTCCAAGAGATTTTTTAAAAAGTCCTCTCTTGTACACGGACAAGCTGTAAAGCTAGGTTTTGTAATAGGAGCGTGCTTTTCCCCATCCTATCTAAAATCCTCAGGATTCAGTCATGCATGCAAAGAAGTGGCTTTCCTACGGAGGCTGAACAATTTTTGCAGCCAGCTTTCTCTAATGCAGGCTGTATTCCTGGGTTTTGTTCTTTTAAATAACCTTGTTGAATCCTGGAGCGTCTGAATGGGAAGGAACAGACTCGAACTGAATCCATCTGAAATGGATTAGCTTTGGGCCAGAGGATTCCATGGAAATGCCATCTCTGACTCCCAATGGAATTCTTCAGAGGTGGTTTGCAATTGATCAGCAGGTAGCATCTGTAGCCAGGAGGGCTTTTGCGTAGTGTAATTGCATTTGGTGTGCCAGTTATGACCAATGGGGACCATGCTGCAGTCATTCATGTCTTAGTCACTTCCCGCTTGGATTACTGTAATGTGCTGTAAATAAAAATATCCTTAGAACAAATTTAGAATCTACAAAATGAAGAATAGAATTCTATATTGGCCAAGTGTGATTGGACACACAAGGAATTTGTCTTTGGTGCATATGCTCTCCGTGTACCTAAAAAAAAAAATACATTCATCAAGAATCATAAGATACAACACTTAGTGATGGTCATAGATTACTAATAAGCAATCAAATCATACTAGGAAACAAATAAAACAATATAAATTGTAGAGATACAAGGTTATAGTCATAAGTGGGAGGAGATAGGTAATAGGAAGGGTGAGAAGAATAATAGTAATACAGTCTTAGTAAATAATTTGACAGTTTTGTGGGAATTAGTTGTTAAGCAGAGTGATGGCATTTGGGAAAAAACTCTCCTTGTGTCTGGTTGTTCTGGTGTGCAGTGCTCTATAGCGTCTGAAACAATTTATGTCCAGGATGTGAGGGGTCTGTAGCTATTGCAGATATTGCTCCAGCAGGAGACCCTATACCATTTCAGACAAGTAGTTATCCAATCTGTTCTTAAAACCTTCCAGTATTGCAGCATTGACAACTTCTGGAGGCAAGATGTTCCACTGGTGAATTGTTCTCACTGTCAGGAAATTTCTCATTAGTTCTAGGTTGCTTCTCTCCTTGATTAGTTTCCATCTGTTGCTTCTTGTCCTGCCTTCTGGTGCTTTGGAAACTAAGTTGATCCCCTCTTCATTTTGTTCATGGCAAAGTAAATTTTCATATTCTTAATACAACTCAAATTATGAACTCACCTCTATCATGGGAAAGCTTGAAGGGAAATGCGTTGTCATCATATCATCCCCTTTTATAGTTACTCTAAGGTGGGGACCTTATTCTGTGTTGTGGCCACAAATTTCATAACCTACTTAGGTGCTATACAAAGATATAATTTCTTTGTTTATTGAAACTCTCCTGCATTTTCTCCTTTGTGGGATAACTCTGAGCATTAGTTGATAATGTGGTACCTTGCTCAAAAGTAGTAACTGTGAGAGGGATCTCGGAGTCCAACCATTTAAATATGAGCCAGCAGTGTGCAGCAGCTGCCAAAAAAGCCAACACAGTTCTAGGCTGCATAAACAGAGGGATAGAATCAAGATCACGGGAAGTGTTTATAACACTTTATAAGGCCTTGGTAAGGCCACACTTGGAATACTGCATCCAGTTTTGGTCGCCACGATGTAAAAAAGATATGGAGACTCTAGAAAGAGTGCAGAGAAGAGCAACAAGGAGGATTAGGGGACTGGAGGCTAAAACATATGAAGAACGGTTGCAGGAACTGGGTATGTCTAGTTTAATGAAAAGAAGGACTAGGGGAGACATGATAGCAGTCTTCCAATATCTCAGGGGCTGCCCCAAAGAAGAGGAAGTCAAGCTATTCTCCAAAGCACCTGAGGGCAGGACAAGAAGCAATGGGTGGAAACTAATCAAGGAGAGAAGCAACTTAGAACTAAGGAGAAATTTCCTGACAGTGAGAAGAATTCATCAGTGGAACAACTTGCCTCCAGAAGTTGTGAATGCTCTGACACTGGAAGTTTTTAAAAAGATGTTGGATAACCATTTGTCCGAAGAGGCAAAAACATATAAAAAACAGTTGCAGGAACTGGGTATGTCTAGTTTGATGAAAAGAAGGTCTAGGGGAGACATGATAACAGTGTTCCAATATCTCAGTGGTTGCCACCAAGAAGAGGGAAGTTTTTAAGAAGATGTTGGATAACCATTTGTCTGAAGTGGTATAGGGTTTCCTGCCTAAGCAGGGGGTTGGACTAGAAGACCTCCAAGGTCCCTTCCAACTCTGTTAATCTATTCTATAATGAGTGTTCTTTTTTCCCTACATTACCCGTAGATTATGCAACATTTTATACTGTACATGTCCCATGATTTTGTTGCAGGCTAATGCTCGACGATGGCGGCCAAAAACAAACCAGTAATGCAGAACAGAAGCCCCAAGGTAAGTTGACCCAACATGGGAGCCACTTTTTTTATCATAAAGCTATAATTATCACTCTCAAAACGGCTAAAAAAAAAATATTATTCATTAACATCAGCAAATGTCTGGTGAGGCACCATTTATACTATTTGTGAATAATGTCTTTTTGAAAAAAGTTAGTCAACAGGTTCAGGAGACCTGATCTAGTTCTGCAGGTTAAAGCAATTTTTTTTTACCTTGCATGAATGAGATGTGATGTCTGCTATTTATTATTTTAAAAAGCCGTTTATGTGTTTCATCATTATTTTCATTTGAAGCAGAGCAAGCCAGGCCACTGTTAACAGAAAAGAGTTTGGATTGCAAATAATGTGAAACGACAAAAAGAAGATTCCCTAGCCCAGTGACGGCAAACCTTTTCAGCACCGAGTGCCCAAACCGGAACTCATGTGCACATGTGTGCATGTACGTGTACTGGAGTGCCATAAACCTGGAGACCAGCTGGCCAGTGCGTGCCTGCCTGTTTTTTGGCCATTTTCAGGCCGTTTTTGGGCCATTTTCAGGCTGTTTTGGGGGCTGTTTTGAGGCCATTTTTCAGGCCGTTTTGAGGCCATTCATCATTCCAAAATGGCCTGAAAAACAGCCCTGAAACAGCCTGAAAAACGGCCCTGAAAACAGCCCGAAAAATAGTCCTGAAAATGGCCCAAAAAATGCCCCCAAAATGGCCTAAAAAAAGACTGGAAAACAGCCCCCCAAAGGCCCAAAAAAGAGCCTGTATTTTGGCAGTTTTTCAGGCCGTTTTCAGGCCGTTTTCCAGCGCTTCAGTGCCCGTGAAGATCAGCTGGCTGGCGCACATGCACGTGCCGGAAATCAGAAGAGCAGCTGGCGAAGCCGACTGAAGAGAAAAAATGCTTTGAAAAGCCTCTGACGATCCCAGCTGAGCCGCACGATCATCAGAGGCTTTTTTTTTTAACTTTTAAAGGCATTTTTTCGGCCGAAGGAAAAAATGTTTTAAAAAGTAAAAAAAAAAAGCCTCTGATAATCGCACGGCTCAGCTGGGCATGGGGGTGAGGGGGGAGCAGGGGTTTTTGCTACCGGTTTTCTGAACCACCGACTGCTATCGCTACCGGATCGGGTGAGCCAGTCCGAACCAGGAGCCTTTCACCCCTGGATTATGGGGTCATTAAAAGAAGATGGTGACTATAATGTAACTCTGATTATATCCGCACCCTCTTTTTTTCTTGAACAGCAAAGCAGCGTGTTACAGAGAGTTCTGCAGGTTCCTGTGGTAAATTCAGCCCTCGCCAGTCTCCAGAAGACCTATGCCAGTGCCAAAGAGATTCACCCCTTCATGGCATCAGTATGTGCCACCTATGAGCGAGCTCTCCAGAATGCCAGTTCCTTGGCTCTGTGGAGTGTGAAGCCTGTGGTACACAAGCTGGAGCCTCAACGTAAGTGTTCGCACGAGCTTCATTTTGGAAACTACCCCCCCTCCCCCCAGTTTTCATTTCTCACAGTGTCACCAAATGAAGTATTTAGAATAACAGAGTTGGAAGGGTCCTTGAAGGTCTTCTAGTCCAACCCCCTGCTTAGGCAGGAAACCAGTGGTGGGGTTTCAATTTTTTTTACTACCGGTTCTGTGGGTGTGTTTTGGTGGGCGTGGCTTGATGGTCGTGGCAGGGGAAGGATATTGTAAAATCTCCATTCCCTCCCCACTCCAGGGGAAGGTTACTGCAAAATCCCCATTTCCTCCCAATCAGCTGGGACTTGGGAAGCAGAGAATAGATGGGGGCAGGGCCAGTCAGAATTTTTACTACCGGTTCTCCGAACTATTCAAAATTTCCGCTACCGGTTCTCCAGAACTGGTCAGAACCTGCTCAGGTAACATACATTTAATTTCATCTCTGTAAAAATCTCAGTCTTCTTCCAAGCAGTGTAACCCACACCGACCTCTCAAGCATTTAGAATAGAATAGAATAGAATAGAATAGAATAGAATAGAATAGAATAGAATAGAATAGAATAGAATAGAATAGAATAACAGAGTTGGAAGGGACCTTGGAGGTCTTCTAGTCCAACCCCCTGCTTAGGCAGGAAACCCTACACCACTTCAGACAAATGGTTATCCAACATCTTCTTAAAAACTTCCAGTGTTGGAGCATTCGCAACTTCCGGAGGCAAGTCGTTCCGCTGGTTAATTGTGTCAGCTGCTTTAATCTTTAAATCCGCTCTGCAGTGCTGCAAGTGGGTGCATTGCTGACATGTATTCTGGATTTTCTGGGGGAGAATTAAATAATTAACAGTCCATTGTTCTGTGACTTGATAAGTGAATGTATCATTTTATTTGACTACAATTCTTTTGTACATTAGTGGCTTTGAATTCCAACCAACCACGGCTTGAAGTATTGCTATGTAAGACACGTTGTGGAAAATGTCTATGGAAATTCTCAGTCATCCAGGTCATGATTGACCTAAGGGTGATTTTTCAGGGGGCAAGTGGACTGCCTTGTTTTTCTTTGAAGATGTTTTGCTTTTCATCCAAGAAGCTTCTTCGACTCATACTCAGGTGATCCTGAGGGCAGATAAATCTCCAAGTGGCCTCAATGACTCTCTAAAAGGAATGCAAATGACCAGCTGTCTGCAAGGAATATAAATCCTTCCATTCTCCACCATCCAGCCAGAGCTGAAGAAGCTTCTTGGCTAAGAAGCGAAATGTCTTCAAAGAAAAAGAAAAACAAGAAAGTCCAGTTGCCTCCTGAAAAAAGCACCTTTGGGAAGCATTGTGGAAAATACAATACTCCATATTGTTCAGGGGAAAAAATCCAGCAGGTTCTAACAGGTTCTGGAGAACCAGTAGCGGAAATTTTGAGTAATTCAGAGAACCGACAAATACCACCTCTGACTGGCCCCAGAATGGGGTGGGAATGGAGATTTTGCAATATCTTCCCCCCAGGAGTGGGGAGGGAATGGAGATTTTGCAGTATCCTTCCCCTGGAGTGGGGAGGGTATGGAGATTTTGCAATATCCTTCCCCTGCCATGCCCACCAAGCCACGCCCACGGAACCAGTAGGGAAAAAAATTGGATTTCACCCCTGATATAGTTCCATAAAGTTCTCTTCTTTTTCTGAACCATGCTGAGCTTCTATGGGACCATCCCAAGATAGTTCAGAGATTTTTCCAGAAGCCCCCAAACTGATATCATTGAAGGGTTCTGGCAGCAGTCCAGCTGTTTCATGCCATGGAATGCCATATCCAGAATATTTTCAATGACTTCCAGTTGCAAACTTGACTTCTGGATAACCCTCTAACAACCTCTGGAAGGACATAGTCTAGCAGAGGGGTGGCAGTGGTGGGCTTCAGCCAGTTCACACCACTTTGGGAGAACCGGTTGTTAACTTTCTGAGCAGTTTGGCAAAGTGGTTATTGGAAGAAATCATTAGGGCAGAGAACCAGTTGTTAAATTACTGGAATGCCATCATTGGGTGGCACATATTAGAATTCTCCAAAATGCTCCGTTCTCCAAACTGAGGGTTGCACATAATGACACTATATGATGAGGAATGCAATTTGTAACATGGTAGCATGTATTGTAACTGTGGTTTTAGTCCACCATCCAAGCATAGTCTATGAATCTTGGTGACATTTTTGTGAAGATACAGGGGAATCGAGTAGTCCAATGGCTGACCATCCCTTTCGTTCCAGCATTGTTTTGACATTCTTCTCTGTGTGTGTGTGTGTCTCTCTCTCTGTCTCTCTCTGTGTGTCTGTCTCTCTCTCTGTCTGTCTGTCTCTCTCTCTGTCTGTCTGTCTATCTCTCTCTGTGTGTGTGTGTGTGTGTGTCTGTCTCTCTCTGTCTTTGTCTCTGTCTCTTTCTCTCTGTCTGTCTGTCTGTCTGTCTGTCTCTCTCTCTCTCTCTCTCTCTCTCTCTCTCTCTCTCTCTCTCTCTCTGTGTGTGTGTGTGTGTGTGTGTGTCTGTCTGTCTGTCTGTCTCTGTCTCTCTCTCTCTCTCTCTCTCTCCGTTCAGTTGCAGCAGCCAATGTTTTGGCTTGTCAAGGTTTGGATCATCTGGAGAAGAAGATACCTATCCTTCAGAAACCAGTGGAGGAAGTAAGTATTTAAAAAAAAAAAAACATAAGAAAACTGTCTTGCTGAATTAGACCAGGTGTCAGGGTTCCAAGTAACACCCCCAACGAAAGAAGACACCGGGCCTTGACGTTCCTCAAAGTTCCATTTTATTAGAGATGTCATATTGGCACATCTGGGAAAACCCGAATCTGAAAGCTTCCAGGTTTTCCCCATCCAAGAAAAAGCTCAAATCCCTGCCCAACACCCACATGTCCATCACATGGTCCAAACCAAGCACCATCCCAACTGAAGATGCCTCCCAGTTATAGCCTTACAGGTGCAGGGCAAGATGTCCTTGACTCTCTGAGAAAGGAATGTTATTTTGACTATATATCACCCAGGCTCCATACAATCCCCACTCCCAATTTCCCACAGTAGTAAATGTGGCAGGCCTGAAGGCCCAATGCAAAAGATGGCTTCCAGGCCTGTAACCTAGCTGCACTTATTTCATTCTGAACCCGTGTTCCAAGTATAGCTCTCATCTCAAAAATGTAGGCTTTCATGACTTAAATTTGAGGTCTGCCTAGAAGCTGCTGAACTCTCCATTAGGACTATACTAGCCTAGTGAACTTCTAGACATCTCCTCCTTCCTATTTACCTTTCTGCTAAATCTACCAGACAGATCCATTGTCTTGCTTGAAATGGCCATAAAGAACTTTCTCCATTATCTATTTTCCATAAGCTTATTTTCCATAAGCTATTTTCCAAGGCCAGACTAGGAATAATGGATGAGGATGAACAAGGAGAGATTCAACCAGGAAATAAGGAAGGATTTTCTGGCAGTGAGAACAATCAACCCATGGAACACAAGTTGCCTTCGGAAGTTGTGGGAGCTTCATCACTGGAGGCTTTCAAAAAGAGACTGGGCTGCCATCTGTCAGAAATGGTGTAGGGTCTCCTGCTTGGGTGGAGGCGGGGTTGGACTAGATGACCTACAAGGTCCCTTCCAACTCTGTTAATCTGTAATCTCCTCCTCTTCCTCAGGCTACATCTGATTTGAAGGACACCATTCTAGCTCAGCTTCACTATGCTATATGCTCTGTCGTGAACATCCTGGACAAAGTTTTCGGACTGTCTGGTGAAAATAATGAGCAGTCCAAGAACAGCCTGAAGATCAAGACAAAGAATGCGAAGAGCAGTCAGGTGAACCAAGTGGCTAAAATCTCTGCAGTTGGAAAGCTGGAAAAGGTGGTGGATTGGAAAATGGAGCCCAATTCAGGTTAGTATAGTGCTTGGTTGATCTATTGCAATGATGGTTAACCATCACTGCAATGAATGTGTGACCCCCCCTGTGCGACCCCGCTTTTGGCAGGTGATGGCCCGGTGGGCCCGGTAAGCCCATTTTTTTGCCCTCCCCAGGCTCCTGAGGCTTTCTGGGAGCCTGGGGAGGGCGAAAACAGCCTTCCCCACTCCCCTGGAGGCCCTCTGGAGGCCAGAAACGGCCTGTTTCCCAACTTCCAGTGGGCCTGAAAGGCCCAAAAGTCAGCTGGCCAACGCACGCATGCGGGCTGGAGCTGAGCTAGGGCAATGCTCGTGTGCCCACAGATATGGCTCCACGTGCCACAGGTGGCACGCGTGCCATAGGTTCGCCATCACGGATCTATTGTAAAAAAAAAAAATCTCGTCTCGGAGCTGAAAAACTTCATATATGCACCCCAGTTTTCTGATTAGCAAGATATTTCAGGACTGTAGCATTTGCTCCTCAGTGGAGATTTCCTGACAGTGTTATTCTTATTGATTTCTAAAGAGTCTAGTTCAGGGATGGCTAACCTTTTTCCCATCGTGTGCCAAAAGCGGGGGGAGTGGAGGGGGGGGTCGTGTGTGCGTGTGCCCACACCCATAATTCAATGCTCCCTGCATCCGCCCCCCCCGGCGCCCCCACCGCTTTTGGCACACGATGGCATGGTGGGCCCAGTACAATGGTGGGTTGCCCCCGGTTCGCAAGAAACAGTAGGCCCCACCCACCGACCCGGATATCATTATCGGTGATCTGCACATGCGCAGAAGCAAGGCGCGCGTCTGAGTGAAGCGAGTGCGCACGCGCGATCCTGTTGCAAACTGGTAGTAAAGGTAAGTAGAATCCACCCCTGGCCCAGTAGGCCTGTTGTTTGCCCTTCCCAGGCTCCAGAGGCTTTCTTAGAGCCTGGGGAGGGTGAAAACGGCCTTTTCCACCACCCTGGAGGTCCTCCGGGGGCCGGAAATAGCCTATTTCCCGACTTCCAGTGGGCCCAGAAGGCCTGAAAATCAGCTGGTGCGCTGGAGCTGGGCTAAGGCAACGCTTGCGTGCCCACAGATATGGCTCCGTGTGTCACCTGTGGCACGCGTGCCATAGGTTCGCCATCACGGGTCTAGTTGAACCTAGGTGGGCCTCCATAAATATTTCAAAGTGCTTGGTTCATCTCCTAGTTCTAAAGAACTTGCCAGCACAGATTATATGCCCAATTTGATCTCCTAATAGACCATTTCAAGATCCTCTTCTCTTAGGTTCTTATTCTTCGTCTTTAAACCTGGTAGACTTCAAAACAAATAATGCTTTCAAAACGTAGGTCGGTCCTTAGCTATTTCTGACATAAGAGGTTAACTGTCCACATGGTATTGTCATCAGAGCATGTTTATCTTCCTACCTTTGAGTGTAGGGAACATGCTCCTAACCTTGTCCCTTTGCAGAGCTCTAGTTTTTCAACCCTGGCAATTTTAAGATAGGTGGACTTCCTCAGAAACCAAAACTGCTGAGATAAAGAAACACTGCTATAGACTATAACTGCAGTGGGATCAGTGGTGGGTTGCTCCCGGTTCGGTCCAGTTCTATAGAACCGGTAGTAAAACTGGCGGGAGGCTCCGCCCACCCACCACGATGTAATCATGAGTGATCTGTGCATGCGCAGAAACTTTTGTGCATGTGCAGAAGCACATATGCCTGCTCCCACTACGAACCAGAAGTAAAGGTAAGTGGAACCCACCCCTGAGTGGGATGGAAAGGTTGATGAAGATAATGGAACTTGCTAAGGTAACTAAGTTGACATAATAGAATAGAATAGAATAGAATAGAATAGAATAGAATAGAATAGAATAGAATAGAATAGAATAGAGTAGGGTAGGGTAGGGTAGGGTAGGGTAGGGTAGGGTAGGGTAGGGTAGGGTAGGGTAGGGTAGAATAGAATAGAATAGAATAGAATAGAATAGAATAGAATAGAATAGAATAGAATAGAATAGAATAGAATAGAATAGAATAGAATAGAATAGAATAGCAGGAAACCCTACACCACTTCAGACAAATGGTTATCCAATATCTTCTTAAAACGTCTTTGATTTAAAAAAAAAAAAAAGAACAGTATGTTTATTACATACTGGAAACTCTTTATGGACCTTTTGCATAGAACAGGAAAAAATGAACATGATTTATGGTTCTGATGATTAGACAGGACAAGTGATAAAAAGAAAGGAATTATGTTGTTATGTTGTAACCATAGACTAAGGGGTAAATTTGTAATTGTGCTTATGACTGCTGCAAGAAAGATCAGAAACTACTACTTAGTATCCTTTTTTTTCTATTTTTCTTTTATTTCTGTTACTTTTTTCCACTTAGGTTTCTCCTTGTTTTCTTTCTCTTTTTCTTACTTTATATTAGTTTGTATTAGCATTTATTTTCCTTTTTAAAAAAAACCTTTAATAACATTATATAAAAATGGAACGTAAATTAGGCAGTTTTGCATCTCTGCCAAAATCTGAACTAAAAAGTGACACAAATTTAGATTGAGAATATAATCAGTCATTATTTGTGCTTGGTTGTTTTGGTTCCACTCAAAATATTGTATCCAAATAAAGAGAGGGAGCATCTTTTATTTTTGCTTTTTTAAAAAAGAAACAACATATGTTGTTTGGCAGCCAGAGCTTTCCCTTTTATGAGATGCTCGTCTTGTTAGTTTCATAAATTCATTTCATTTATAAGAAATTAAACCTGGGTATTTTCTGGTTTTGAAATTTGAATGTTGTAGTCCTGATTTCCTTTTTCCCCCCACGTTTTATTTGTTTTATTTATATAACATTCAATTTTCATGAGACAGTGTGTGTTCTGGGTACAGTTACGTTTAGATAGTCATATTACACATTTATGTTGTGATAATTCATCTCCATCATATTAATAATATGATATAATAATACAATAACATTACTGTATTTTTCGGAGTATAAGATGCACCTTTTTTCCCCCTAAAAGGGGATGAAAATTTAGGTGCATCTTATACACCGAATGTAGCCCCGCCCACCCACTGGCCCCCACCCTTTGGCCTCTGCCTCCCAGCAGTTTACCTCCTTGCAGCAAGCAGCAAGAAGAAACAGCTCCTTTCAGCTTCAGCACAGCCTAATTAGCACAAGTTGATTGGATCAGCCTCCCGACTCTCAGCTGTTTTGCTCTCAGCTGTTTTGCGCGGGCCTCTGCTGCTTGCTGCAAAGAGGTAAATTGCTGGGAGCAGATTTTTTTTCCCCTTGTGCTAATCAAGCTATGCTGAAAACGAAAATGAAAGAAAAGCAGGCTATTTGCTGTTTGCTGCAATGAGGCAAAATTGCTGGGAGGCAGAGGCAGATTTCTTTTTCTTCTTTTCCTCATCAAAAAAGGTAGGTGCATCTTATACTCCGAAAAATATGGTAATACTTAACACTTAACATCATCTTTAACAACTCTCCACTTTACCATTTCCTCTTTTTATATCTCCTCCTTTCTAAGTTCTGTTTTTGTTATCTAGCCATTGATAGAATATGTCCCATATCAAAAAATATTCAGTTTCTTCTTTATCCTTAATAGTAAGTGTTAATCTATCCAGTCCTGATTTCTTATAAGACATTTTGGGGGTTGGCCAAGAAAGTCAGGCTATATGGTTGCAGTTTCTTAGGCTCCAGTACCCCAATTTCCACAAGATGGTGCTAGAAATATTCCTACCTCCGTTTCTTTGAGGTTTTTAAAGAACTTGCTGAACATGAGTCACGATTCCTTTTCAACACCACACATAAGCTCACACCATTTGCAACAGCAATGTGTTCAAAATCCAAATTATAAGAATTGTGCATAGAGCTTTGTTTTTTTTGTGGGTGTTTTTTTTTTTTTTTTTTTTTTTGCACAAGTGGAAAGCTGATGTTTCATAGTTCCATTGTTTCTGGATTGACACTGACCAAAAAAAAAAGATGTTGAGACCAGAGTGAAATCCAATTTTTTCCCTACCGGTTCTGTTGGTGTGGCTTGATGGGCGTGGCAGGGGAAGGATATTGCAAAATCTCATTCCCACCCCACTCTGGGGCCAGCCAGAGATGGTATTTTCCAGTTCTCCAAACTACTCAAAATCTCCGCTACCGGTTCTCCAGAATCTGTTAGAACCTGCTGAATTTCATCCCTGGTTGAGACTCTAGAAAAAGTGCAGAGAAGAGCAACAAAGATGATTAGGAGACTGGAGGCTAAAACATATGAAGAACGGTTGCAGGAACTGGGTATGTCTAGTTTAATGAAAAGAAGGACTACGGGAGACATGATAGCAGTGTTCCAATATCTCAGGGGCTGCCACAAAGAAGAGGGAGTCAAGCTGTTCTCCAAAGGACCTGAAGGCAGGACAAGAAGCAATGGGTGGAAACTAATCAAGGAGAGAAGCAACCTAGAACTAAGGAGAAATTTCCTGACAGTGAGAACAATTAATCAGTGGAACAACTTGCCTCCAGAAGTTGCGAATGCTCCAACACTGGAAGTTTTTAAGAAAATATTGGATAACCATTTGTCTGAAGTGGTGTAGGGTTTCCTGCCTAAGCAGGGGGTTGGACTAGAAGACCTTCAAGGTCCCTTCCAACTCTGTTATTCTATTCTATTCCTATCCTATCCTATCCTATCCTATCCTATCCTATCCTATCCTATCCTATCCTATCCTATCCTATCCTATCCCTATCCTATCCTATCCTATCCTATCCTACTCTACTCTACTCTACTCTATATGCTTGAAACTCCAAAAAAAAAAAAAAAGTGGTGTTATTAGCCATCAAACATCAAAAATACACTTTTCACAAAAGGTTTCCACAATTTTGGCCACTACTGTATAGGAGAACAACGGTCTGCTTTGCTAATTATACAATTTTCCCATTTCTTGCTTGTAGTCCACAAGCCTGCAGACGGATGTGTATCAGAAAAGATGCCTCCTTCTAGCACCTTTGCAAGTATCAAATCTTTAGCTGCTGCTGTTTCCCAGCTTGCTTTCAGACAGACATCCCAAGCCATCCAGGTTACCAAGGACATAGGAGTGAAGCTGGCTACGTGGATCTCCTATTTGGTGAGTGCCATAGCATTGGGTTGACAAATTTGCATTTGTTTTTGAACCAAGAAGTACCTTAGCAGTGTAGCAAACGTCTATTTATTTATTTATCAAATTTATATAGCTACCAATCTCATGAGAAATAACTCCGGGTGGCATACAGTATACATTCAATTGATACTTTTTCAAAAAAAAAAAAAGTAAGAAAAGAAAATTTTCTTCAGATCTTTTTCCAAGATCTGTTGCTGTTCCGGGGACACAGAATATAGAGACTGGAAGGGTTCTAGGTTGTTCAGTCAGTTGGAGAGTGGAATGAGAATTTTTCAGAACGTCAGGTAGATTCAATGGTGGGATTCAAATAATTTAACAACCGGTTCTCTGTCCTAATGACTGGGTGGGTGGGAGTGGCCATGGTGGGCGTGGCCAGAGGGTGTGACAGGCAGCACTTGGCCTCCTGCACCCCCCTGGGAGCAAAAACGGGACGTGGAGGGACACACCACCCACTTCCCGTGCCCTGTTTTGGGCCTAGTAGGCCTCCCTGCAGCCTCCTGGGAGCGAAAACGGAACATGGGGGGCATGCTGCACCCACCCTCCCATGTCCCGTTTTGGGCCTAGTAGACCCTGCACTTACCTGGGAGCCAAAATGGGGTGTATGGGGACTTCTGGAAGGGGCGAGGAGGGAAGGGGAGGGACGGGACCAGACAGCAATTTAACTGCTGGTTTCCCCCAAACCAGCTGAATCCCACCACTGGGTAGATTACTACCCAGTGAAAGAGCATGTCACACCTGGGTAGATTACTACCCAAATTGAAAGAGCATGTCACACCTTAGCTACAGGAGCTATCTTTTGCTTCCAGGTTCAATTCAAGGGGTTGGTCAAAGTCTTACATGGCACGGGGACAGGTTACCTTGGAAACCATTTTATCCTTAATATGTCAGCCAGGGGTGAAATGCTACCAGTTTCAAACCGGTAGTAAAAATGCTACTGGTTCGCCGAACCGGTAGTAAAAAAATGTAAAAAAGTTTTGCCAATCAGCATGGAGCTCATTGAGCAGGATGCAACCCTTGATAATCTTCTCCTCACCTTTTAACTTGTAACATATTTTATTCTTGTTTTTAACTGGCTCTTTTTTGAGGTACTGTATTTTATATAGGTTTTAGATTTTTATAGGATAGAATAGGATAGGATAGGATAGGATAGGATAGGATAGGATAGGATAGGATAGGATAGGATAGGATAGGACAGGACAGGACAGGACAGGACAGGACAGGACAAAACAGAATAGAATTCTTTATTGGCCAAGTGTGATTGGACACACAAGGAATTTGTCTTTGGTGAATACACCCTCAGTGTACATAAAAGAAAAGATACGTTCATCAAGAATCATAAGGTACGACACTTAATGATAGTCATAGGGTACAAATAAGCAATCGAATCATACTAGGAAACAATCAGATAGATAGATAGATAGATAGATAGATAGATAGATAGATAGATAGATAGATGGATGATAAAATTCCTTATTGGCCAAGTGTGATTGGACACACAAGGAATTTGTCTTTGATGCATATGCTCTCAGTGTACATAAAAAGAAAAGATACATTCGTCAAGAATCATAAGGTACAACACTTAATGATAGTCATAGGCTACAAATAAGCAATCAAATCATACTAGGAAACAATCAGTATAAATCGTAAGGATTTATATACAAGCAACAAAGTTACCGTCATACAGTCATAAGTGGGAGGAGATGGGCGACAGGAACGATGAGAATGTTTTATGTTTTAATTGTACACATTACACTTAATACAAGCAAGTTGGGCAGTATTCAACAAATAATAAAAAAAAAAGTTTGCATTTATCTAAGAAGGCCAAACTAGGATTTTAGTGAGGTTTGGATCCTTTTGGCCGACGGACAACATAATAATCCTGGCTCAGCTATTTCCTAGATTCTCTGCATTTCATTTCCTGAGCAGACAAAATAAGTCTGGATTCTTGGTTCAAAAATCAGGACAAGTCCTGACTAAAAAAATCTACCTCTTAGAAACCAATAATAGGTCCTCTTTTCAAACTATGCGCCTCTTTCCCCATTATGGGTTTTGTTTTCCCTGCAGAAAGAGGTTTGGCATTTGGCTCGGTTCTTTTCTGAAGGAAAATCATGGCGTTTCAAGTTCTAACTCAGCTGCCTCCTGTTTTGAGAGCCTAATCTCTAGCAAAGATCCCTTTTCCATCTCTGGGACATTAATTTGGAGGTGAAGGTGAAAAGGCTGTTTTATTTTTAACTGGCTCTACAGTAATTCATGGATTTGATTAACATCTTTCTCAAAGTCCATTGGGACTACTGATTTTAAACGGGAAGATAAAATGTGTAAACACACAAACACAGAGAGAGATGGAGGGAGGGAGGGAGGGACAGAGGAAGGAAGGAAGGAAGGAAGGAACAGAGAAGGAAGAAACAGAGAAAGAAGGAATAGAGAAGGAAGGAAGGAAGGAAGGAAGGAAGAGAGAAGGAAGGAAGGAACAGAGAAAGAAGGAATAGAGAAGGAAGGAAGGAAGAAAGAAACAGAAGGAAGGAATAGAGAAGGAAGGGAGGAAGAGAGAAGGAAGGGAGGAAGGAAGGAAAGAAGGAAGGAAGGAAGGAATAGAGAAGGAAGGAATAGAGAAGGAAGGAAGGAACAGAGAAGGAAGGAACAGAGAAGGAAGGAATAGAGAAGGAAGGAAGGAAGGAAGAGAGAAGGAAGGAAGAGAGAGAGAAGGAAGGAATAGGGAAGGAAGGAAGGAAGGAAGGAAGGAAGGAAGGAAGGAAGGAAGGAAGGAAAGGAAAGGAAGGGAGAAAGAACTGGATTTTGTATATTTCTTGAATTTGATCCATGGGAGCCAAAACCAGAGAGATTTTGTGACTGAGTTAAAAGGATGTGATTTTAATCAACACATAATTAATTGTAAGATGTGGCCACCAACGGGGCTGACTTGAAAAAGGGACTCAACAGATGCAAGGAGAACAGCTTGCATGGCTGAATGCCACCTTCTGAATTGTAGGCATTGTGTTCTTAGTGTCCGTGTCTAAAAGGGGAGAGTGGAAGAGAAGGGCTCATCCCGTTCTAGCTCAGGAACTTCCTGGATGCATCTGCTCAGCCATTTCTGGCAAGGAAGACAGAACAAGATGGACTCATATTCTATTCCAACCTGCCGTGAAAAAGAACTTTCCTACATTCTGAAGTGGGAGAGGGCAGTAGCTCAATGGGGAAGCACTTTTTTGGTTTTGGTCTCTAGCATCTTCTTTATGAAACCTTGGAAATGAAATGAAATAATGAAAAGAAAAGAAAAGAAAAGAATTGGATTGGAATGGAATGGAATGGAATGGAATGGAATGGAATGGAATGGAATAGAATAGGACAATGAATGGACTAGACTAGACTAGACTAGACTAGACTAGAATAGAATGCATTTTGCTACTTGTTTTTTTCTCATTGTGACAATTTCTTTCCTTTTTTCCATCTGGCTGCTAAGGAAAGAATCTCACCTAGAATTTAAGGCCCTCTGGAGGCCGGAATCAACCCATTTCTGGACTTCCATGAGGCCCGTTTTTCACCCTCCCAGAGTCTCCGTGCGAGCTCTGTACTTACCTGGCATCCAAAACAGGCTGCGTGGAGACTCCTGGGAGGGGAGGGGCAGCGTGGGTGGGGCCAGCTGAAAATCAGCTGGCTGGCAGGAGGTGCATGTGCATGCACGGTGGAGCTGACCTAGGGCAATGGCTCACGTGCCCACAGAGATGGCTCCGTGTGCCACTTGTGGCATGCATGCCATAGGTTGGCCTTCATGGTCCTAGACTATAGCAGAAAAGCAAGTTAGCTTAAGCAGCTGACACCCCCAACAGCTATTAACAGCAGCTATTTTTGACTGAGTTTGGCAGTTGGTGGCTGAGTTCCCACCACATGCTACATCTTTGTTGAAGAGGGACCAAGTACAACGCCTGTGTTATGCCCGAGAGGCTTAAAGAAAGTGATTGACGCAGCACGATGGTCTGATTGACTGTAACATACCTTACCAGTTAAGTTCCCACAACGTATACAATTTTAGTCCAGCAGATTGAGCAAAATCAGCCATTCTTCTTTCTTTCTTTTCCCAAAGGAAACACTCAGGGGAAATCCAGACAAGCAAATGTGCATAGGCCACTCATTCTTTGAACTCCCTACCAACCAAGAATAGAAAACAACTTTCCCGAAGGGCAAAAAAGCAAAGGATCTTGAATTGTATCAAAGTCCCAGAAATGTCAATGTTATTGATAGTATGACCTCAAGTTGGGTGGAAAACATAGATTTTGGGAAGAGAAAATAATTCTCTCTCTCTCCCTTTCTCTCCCTCTCTCTCTCCCTCTCTCTCTCTCCCTCCCTCCCTCCTCCCTCTCTCTCTCTTCCACTTTCCACTCACTAGTTCACCTTCCCAAGGGTTTTGATGAAGGAAGAGGAAACAATGGTGATGAGTCCTCCAGAGTCTTGCCAAGAACAAGATGGTGTCCAGCTTGTTACTCCTGAGAGCAAGAAGCTGCAAGAAAGACGGTCTAGTCGGGGACATTATCCTCTTCCCTTCCTCAATCTCGATGAGCCCCTCACCCCTCATCAAAGCCCATCTTTCGAAGCTGAGTCTCCTATGGCCCGGAGATCTTACAAAGAGGGGTCCAGCAGCAGGAGATGGAGCGAAGGGCTGTTCCGGTCCAGCCTGGAAACCACCTACCTGAGGGCGCACTTCGCAAGACTCTATAGCTCTGCCGTCAAGAAAGACTAAGCTAGTGAGTGGGTTTGCTCATTACGCTAAACTAGGATTTGTTAAGTATGAATTGCTATCCCAAGCGTGCTTTTCCAAAAAGTAGATGGATTTTCTTGGGGTTTTTTTTCTTTGAAAACATTTTGCTTCGCATCCAAGAAGCTTCTTCGCTTCCTGGATGAGAAGCAAAACATTTTCAAAGGAAAAAAAAATCCAAGGAAGTCCAGTTGCCTTCTGGTAAAGCATATTTGGGTCAACCATGACCTGGAGGATTGAGAATCTCCGTAGACATTTTTGATTTGCTATCTATGTCTTAGATGACTTCACACAGCAGCCTAAACACACATCTCAGCAATTCCAAAGGCTGAAATCTTATATCTCACTTAGCTATGGCAAAGATTGCAAAATCACAATGGATACACTAAGCCAGGAATCACGGCTTGACAAAACCTCAGGACTGGATTCACTGCAATTCACAAAACCACATTCTGGCTTTGGGCTATGTGAGAATGGAGCAACTGACAACCCAACTCTTCTGCTTAATGTACTGCTTGTGTTAACTTAGTTGAAATTGTCCCAGCAATTACATCCACTGTTGTAATGCCAGCTTTATTAGAACAGCTTTAAAAAATTCTCCAATAAAATAACCAACTTTTACTGGCTTTCTGTGGACAATTCCATGCTCCTTAGACAATTGTACCAAAGTATGTTGAAGGCAGGGGTGGGTTCTACTTACCTTTACTACCGGTTCACAATGAGATTGCTTCTGCGCATGCGCAGATTGCCGATGACAACGTCCGGGCTGGGGGCGGGGCTTCCCGCCGGTTTTTAATACCAGTTCTTGCGAACCGGTCCGAACCGGGGGCAACCCACCACTGGTTGAAGGTAGCTTGATCTCTTGTTTATTCAAAATGGATGGTTTGGAGGGAGAGAATTGAGGGTCGCAACTGTGATATGAGGAGGGTGTTAAATTCTCTTCCCCCTCCCCATGTGACAAAAGAATTTCCACAGTTATCAGTCTTCTTCTGGAAGAGATGGAACAAATTCTGATCTGCCGACCTTTCGATTGACAAGCTCATCCTTAGCCATAAATAAATAAATAAATAAATAAATAAATAAATAAATAAATAAATAAATAAATAAATAAATAAATAAATAATAAATAAATAAATAAATAAATAAATAAATAAATAAATAAATAATAAGCAGGCTAAAAGTCACCAGGTGAAGTCCATTGTGAGGACCTGAACTTCTGTTTCTCCAGTTCCAAATGTTTGAACTCTTCACTATTACAACAGCTGCATCCCGCGTCCATGTATGTACAGATAGTCCTCGACTTACAAAAGTTCATTTAGTGACTGAAATGGCAACCATTTTTCACAATTATAGACCGTAGTAGCATCCCCATAGTTTAGGGCATGTCAAATTTTTCAACTTTCAATTTCCAAACATTAAGGGGCGCTCAAATGTTCTGACATGCCTCCTTAGGGATTGTAAAGATATTTTGGTTACTTTAATATAATTTAGAAGTTGCTTGGTAAGGAACGACATAAATACCGTAGCTTTTAAACATTTGGTTTGTTTCATTTTGCTCACGCAATTTACATTCGGATCAGTGGTGAAATCCTGCTGGTTCTGTCCGGTTCGCGCAAACCGATAGTGGTGGCGGCACATGGTTCAGCGAACTGGTAGCGGCGGCAGCACAAGTCTCCGCCCAGCCACCCGGACACCATTACTTCCTGGTTTTTAACCCTCTGCATGTGCGTAAAGCCTTCTGTGCATGCGCAGAGGGTCAAAAATCAGATGTAATGATGGCATTCGCATTTCCGAACCGGTAGGGAAGGTAAGTAGATTTCACCCCTGATTCGGATGCTTGACAACTGACTCACATTTATGACGGTTTCCTGTGTCCCGGAGTCATCTGATCCCCTTTTGCGACCTTCTGACGAGCAAAGTCAACGGGGAAGCCAGATTCACTTAACAACCATGTGACTAATTTAATAACCTCAGTGACTCAGTTAACAAAATCTGGCAAAAAAAAAAAAAAGTTTGTAAAATGGGGCCAAACTCCCTTTAACAAATTTCTCACTGAACAACATCAATTTGGGGCTCAATTGTGGCTGTAAGTTGACTACCTGAACCGAATAGCTTCCCAATACTTAACTTGTTAATTTTTTTCTGCCTTTAGTGTCTATAAATAGGAGTGCTTTGTGTGTGGTATAGTCTTGGCAGAGAAATTCACATCTAAGTCTTCGGAGCGAGTATGACATTTAACAGCCCCAGCAAAAAAGAACATCTTACTTTTCTTCACATCTACTGTTATGGCAGATTTCTGCTTAAACTTGTTACTGGTTTCTTCCAAGCCACGTGAGATGAAAGAAAGAACAAATTTGACTTCAATGTGTCCATTTGTGACCCCATAACTGCATGATGGACAGAAATTAGACCAGAGGTCTTCAAACATGGCAGCTTTAAGACTTTATGGACTTCAACTCCCAGAATTCTCCAGCCAGCATAGTATAGCTGGCTGGAGAATTCTGGGAGTTCAAGTCCATAAGTCTTAAAGCTGCCATGTTTGAAGACCTCTGAATTAGACAAATTGTGCTTCCCCCATGCCCGCCCCCCCCCCCCTGCGACTCCTGTATGCGTTATTTCCTTCCAATATTTGGTTTTTTTAGTACCACTCCAGAATTCAGAATAACATGAATAAGCAGAAAGACAATAAGGAGGAATAAAAGAGTAAAAATTCAGTGACAGAGTGAACGAACGGGTTAGGCATCAGATGGAGAGAAGGCTTTCCAAGGAGATAAAATAGCATCTTGCTGACTCTGTAAACCGCTTAGTAAAGCACTGTAAAGCGGCATATGAGTCTAAGTGCTAAGTGCTATTTTCCAAGACCTGAATAATAGCAATAGCAATTAGCACTTAGACTTATATACCGCTTTATGGTGCTTTACAGCCCTCTCTAAGCGGTTTACAGAGTCAGCGTATTGCTCCCAGCAATCTGGGTCCTCATTTCACCCACCTCGGAAGGATGGGAGGTTGAGTCAACCTTGAGCCTCGTGAGATTTGAACTGCCAAATTGCAGGCAGCCAGCAGGCAGCAGAAGTAGCTTGCAGTACTGCATACTAACCACTGTGTCACTGTGGCTCCGTGGCTCATAATAATAATAATTACATAAAAGAAATTCATGTTATCTAATGTCCCACTATATAGCAAAGAATAATCAAGTTACGGGAAAGCCGTTCCTGATTAAATGTTAGGGGAAAAAAACTTCTTAATAGTAAGAGCAACTAGTCATTGAAATCAGGAGCCAAAGCAAGCTGGATTTCCTTAACTGAACATAGGATGGAGACATAGTGAGTGGTTTTTTTTCCATGGTCCTTCACCATAGATGAGAAAGAAATCTGGGGAATGTACCTAAAACCTGGAGCTCTTGAGCTAAAAGAGGTACAAACGCATGTGTCGGTTTGAACTGAACAAAATTTGGGCTGCAAGTCTTTACTTTTGGGCTCCTGGGATCCATATCTAAGCCTTAAGGTAAAAGTAAAGGTTCCCCTCGCACATATGTGCTAGTCGTTCCCGACTCTAGGGGGCGGTGCTCATCTCCGTTTCAAAGCCGAAGAGCCAGTGCTGCCTGAAGACGTCTCCGTGGTCATGTGGCCATCATGACTAAACGCCAAAGGCGCATGGAACGCTGTATTACCTTCCCGCCAAAGGTGGTCCCTATTTTTCTACTTGCATTTTTTTTACGTGCTTTTGAACTGCTAGGTTGGCAGAAGCTGGGACAAATAACGGGAGCTCACCCCGTTACACAGCACTAGGGATTTGAACCGCTGAACTGCCGACCTTTCAATCGACAAGCTCAGCCTCTTAGCCGCTGAGCCACCATGTCCTTTATCTAAGCCTTCACTCTGTATTAATAATTTCTCTGGATGCCTTGGTGACTGTGCTCTGGCAACAAGAGAGGAAGCAGAGCTAAATGAATTTTGCAATCCTTGTCCCCTGGCTGTCTCAGTCTTCGGCTAGGCATTTCTCAATTAGTCCTTAAATACACAAGCATCCCATCATTCCCAAGAACTGAACAAAATGATGGATGCGCAATTGGAGTAAACCCTGGAAAACCCTGGAATAAGAAACAGTAGAATATTCTTTTATTTTTTAGGGCTACGCAAAGAAATGACTAAGAGCACATGAGGGGAAGCATTGAATAAAAGCTAGGAAGACAAATAATTTCCCTGTTCAATTTTTCTAGAATAGTAGCAAAGGGAAGAAGCAGTGGTGAAATCTCAAAATTTTTCCTACCAGTTCTGTGGGTGTGGTTTGGTGGGTGTGGCTTAGTGGGGAGATCATGTGACTGGGTGGGTGTGGCTATGTAGTCATGTGACTAGGATGGTCAAAAGACAGAAACTCACTTTAACAATGTCCTGCTGGAGCGGGGGGGGTGGACTAGATGACCTCCAGGTCCCTTCTAGCCCTGGATTGATTGCTGTGCTCTTTCATGGTATCCTCTGAAGCTGCACCTAGTGCCAGGTTTGAGGTCCTTCCTTCCTCTCCTTTTCCCCTCCCTCCCTCCCTTTATTTTTCTTTCTTTCTTTCTTTCTTTCTTTCTTTCTTTCTTTCTTTCTTTCTTTCTTTCTTTCTTTCTTTCTTTCTTTCTCTTTCTTTCTTTCGCAGCACCCCCCATCCCAGGGAAGTCTCCTGGGAGCAAAAAAAGGACTTCCCCCAAATAGGTAATAAAAAATGCTTTAGAAGGTAAAAAAAAAAAGTTCCGAGGATCATGTGGCACAGCTGATTGTGACAGGTGATTGTTGGAACCTTTTTTTTTTTACTTTTTTAAAGCATTTTTTAAAATGCTTTTTCAAGCATTTTTTTTACTACCTATTGCCCACTACTACCTATTATTACCTATTGTAGTAAAAACAATGCTTTAAAAAAGTAACAAAAAAAATTCAGACGATCAGCTGTGCCGAACCATTGTCGGAACTTTTAAAAAACTTTTTAAAGCATTTTTACTACCGGTTCGGTGAACCAGTCACAGTTCGGTGAATTAGTACCAGTCGGGCGAACTGGCCCATACCGGTAGCATTTCATCCCTGGGGAGAGGGCTGGGGCTTAAATAATGTGGGCATTAGTTTAAACTCTTCGGGGCTGAAAGGTTAACTGCATGAAATGAGCGGCCACATGAGGAGTCTGAATGGCGTAGGAGGCTAATGCCTCCTAAGGCAGCATTTAACATCCAGCTGCCTGCAATTACTGCGAGTTCAATTCTTACCAGGCTCAAGGTCGACTCACCTCCTTTCTAAGGTGGGTAAATTGAGGACCCAGTTTGTGGGGGCAATAAGCTGACTTTGTATAAATATACAAATGTATGAAGGCTATTGCTTAACGCATTGTAAGCCACCCTGAGTCTCTGGACATATAAATCAAATTTAAAAAAAAAAATCTTGGTTTTTTGGCTGAAAACTTCCTTTTGCCTGCTCTTTCTCGTGGGGGAATCTGAATCACCATCCATCTTTAAATGTTGCTATGCTTGAAATGATTTAACATCTCTGGGCAGAGGTCTCTTCAGGCATGTTTACAGTACTGTAATGCAGCAAATCATTTGTTGTATACACCATGTGCCATTTGATTTAAACCAGGACCATGTAGTCAATAGCTGAAAAGAACAGTTTATCCAGCAAGAATGAGAAAGTTAGGAAAACAGCCACGGGAGCAGCTGCTGAGAAAAAGGAGCATGTGAAATAGGGAACGTTCCTACCTCAGAAGGTAGACTTGGCTACCTATCTCCAGGTATGACCCCCCCCCAGCCCCAGAAACCAACGATGGCTGGAATTCTATGTAGAAAGGGATATGCATCTTTTTCTCATTCTTACATATACAGTAGTGGCCAAAATTGTGGGAACCTTTTGGGAAAAGTGTATTTTTGAGGTTTGATGGCTAATAACACCACTTTTTTGGGGGGGGTTCAAGATAATCCTAGTCCACTGCTGGAATGGCCTGGGAATAGCCTAGACCTTAACCCAATTGAAAATCTATGGAGCTGACTAAAGAAACTTGTTAGTCAGAAGCGACCCAGCAATAAAACCCAGTTAATAGAAGCAATCATTCAATCTTGGTTTCACGTTATAACAGCTGCAGAACTAAAAGGCTTGGTTCACTTCATGGGAAGACGTTGTAAGGCCATAATTCATGCTAAAGGTTACCCAACTAAGGAGTAACTGACATGGATGATAATTTTTGTATACCTCGTTTTTTCAATGGTGATAATTTCTGTATACCTCGTTTTTTCTAGGTGTTTCACTTTTCTTCTTTATACTGTAACTGCTATTCTAATAGCAAATCCTTCATAAAAGTTATGGCATTACATTCTTGATTAAAGTATCTTTCCATTGATATATAATTTTATGGTACTACTACTCAAAAAAAAAAGTGGTGTTTATATATATATAAGGCACTTGGGCCTTTTGCAGGAAAGCAACTTTGCTAACTCTATTTCCAGTCGGCATCTCTTATTTGTTTCTGAACTTGGTGGGGCTTTGCCAAGTAAGGCCTTTGGCAGGGTGTCAAAGAAGATAAAGGTTGGTGATTATCCCGAAGGACTTCTTCCGAAGGTCTTGTTTTGCAACTAATTGGGACTTAGCTGGGAATGAACGTAATTCTTAGCTGTTACAATAAAATAGGGGGGTTTTTTTGAGACTAACTGTGTATTGTAATGACTCAATAAGCCTAGGTCACAACACAGACAACACAGATTCATCCCAATAGCTTGTACCTGTGTTCAACAGTGAAGAGACACAGGACAGAAAACATCCTGCAGAAAGCACAGCTCCAGCTTCTCAATGAACGAATAGGCAGGGATACGACATTATCTATCTCCAGTGTACAACACAGTCCTTTCAACAGTTCCAAGAAGGCTCCGCACCCATTTGCACTACTCAGGTGACCTTGAAGACACAGATAAATCTCCAGGTGGCCTCAAGGACTCTCTAAAAGAATGCAAATGACCAGCTGTCTGCAAGGAGTATAAATCCTTCCATTCCCCACCATCCAGCCAGAGCTGAAGAAACTTCTTGGATGAGAAGCAAAACGTCTTCAAAGAAAAACAAGAAAGTCCAGTTGCCTCTTGTAAAAAAAAAATGTCTTTGGGACAACCATGACTTGGATGACTGAGAATCTCCATAGATCAGGGGTCAGCAACCTGCAGCTCTGGAGCCACATGTGGCTCTTTCACCCCTCTGATGCAGCTCCCTGTCACTCAAAATATACGTCACAGCCGCCAATGTGCGAAACCCGCCGGCACGTGATTTATTGAGCTGTTCAACCCTCTGTAGGCCAACCATGGATAAATCCAAGAAAAGAAAAGTTTCAGAAGAAAACAAACATTTAATTCAACTACATATGCTAGTTTTGTGGCTGCTCAAGAAATAGTCAGACATGGGAAGGGTTTTGTGGCTCCCGGTGTTTTCTTTTCTGTGGGAAATGGATCCAAATGGCTCTTTGAGTGTTTAAGGTTGCAGACCCCTGCCATCAGTGGTAGGTTGCCCCCGGTTCGCACCGGTTCTATAGAACCAGTAGTAAAACCGGCGGGAGGCTCTGCCGCCGACGTCATCAGAACGTGCTTGCGCAGAAGAACGCACGCACGCAGCCCTGTTGCAAACCGGTAGTAAAGGTAAGTAGAACCCATCCCTGCCTGCCATAGATACTTGTCAATTAATTTCCTTTCTCTTAGAAAATCAATTCTTATGATTTCCCCCTCCCCCTCCACTTTTCATCAGTTGTAGAGGCCTGAGGGTTGTTTTCCTAGCAGGAGACAAGGACTGTAGCTCTTATCCTATCTATTCTTATTTAAGGCCTGACACACCCACACAAGGGCCTGGAAGGAAGCCACATCTTTAATTGTACAGGCGTGTGTGCTGTGTCTCACTTAGCAGGAGCCCTTGTATGCCGTCAGGCAGGAAGGAGCAGGGGGGGGGAGGAGGAGAAGGGAAAGATGCATGAGGACATCCAGTTCTAAGCATCTAACTTGCGGGGCTGCTGGTTGGCAAAGAACTGAGTCAACAAAAGCAAGCAAGACAGAACTGGAGGTTGAAGGAGACTTTGGCAGAGGTCCTCATATCTCAGCAGAGAGATGCAACTGATATGGTTCTTCCAAGTTGATGACAGCAGGGAGAGGAGTTGGGGGAGCTGGACAAATCCAAAAATGGATGAGGCCACCCAGTTTCTCTCTCTGACCTGACATCCATCTTTCCTTTCCTTTTTCCTTGTTTCTCTTCCTTTCCTTTTTCCTTGTTTCTCTTCCTTTCCTTTCTTTTTTCCTTATTTTTCTTCCTTTCCTTTTTCCTTCTTTCCTTTCCTTTCCTTTTTCCTTGTTTCTCTTCCTTTCCTTTCCTTTTTCCTTATTTTTTTTTTTAATTTGATTTATATGCCGCCCTTCTCCGGAGACTCAAGGTGGCTTACAGTGTGTTAAGCAATAGCCTTCATCCTTTTGTATATTTATACAAAGTCAGCTTATTGCCCCCACAAACTGGGTCCTCAATTTACCTACCTTAGAAAGGATGGAAGGCTGAGTCAACCTTGAGCCTGGCGAGATTCGAACCTGCAGTAATTGCAGGCAGCTGGTCTTTAATAACAGGGTGCTTTAGACTACTGTACTACCAAGGCTCTTCCTTTCCTTTCCTTTTTCCTTATTTCTCTTCCTTTCCTTTCTTTTTTCCTTATTTCTCTTCCTTTCCTTTTCTTTTTCCTTGTTTCTCTTCCTTTCCTTTCCTTTCCTGTCCTTTTCTTTCCCCCTTTCCCGTTTTCTTCAATAGACTCTTTTGTCTCCTTTCACACAGCTGCTTATTGGAGAAGAGATTGGTTGCCTTTGATCTACATGGAGAGGCCACTAAGACAGCAAACAAATTATCTATGTTCAAATTCTACTGGACTATTTAGATTAAATCCTTGCAGGTGCAACATTAGCTTAAAGTAACCTTATAGACAGTTCATACTTCTGGTTACGGTGATATTAAATTGGCAGCTAACCTCTAGTTTGCTAGATAGTAGAGCAGCACTATTAAGTAGATCAGTCAACCTTCCAGAGCCCACCAGAACATGGAATGGTTCCTGCTAAAACGTGGTGCCAGTTTGCCATGGTTGGCATATCTAATCAAGGGGTCTCCATCCAATGGGGCATCCAGAGGTAGGGAATGGGGCAACAACTGGCCTCACAGCTGCCAATTAAAAACAGTCAAACTAAGTCAGGAACCTTCTGAATGCAAAGCACAAGTTCTACTAGTCCAATAGTACCATGTTTCCCTGAAAATAAGACCCTGTCTTATATTTTTTTGAACCCTGAAATAAGCGCTTGGCCTTATTGCCATGCGCTCAAAAGCCCGATTGGGCTTATTATCAGGGGATGTCTTATTCTGGGGGAAACAGGGTATTTATGTTTTGATGTTGTCCATTTGTGGGGGCAGGGGTTGCAGGAGATGATTAAAATTATCCTTCTGAAATCAATAGACTTTAGCTCAGTGATGAAATCCAATTATTTTTTACTACCAGTGCTGTGGGCGTGGCTTGGTGGGCATGGCTTGATGGGCGTGGCAGGGGAAGGATACTGCAAAATCCCCATTCCCTCCCTACTCCTGGGGAAAGGATATTGCAAAATCTACATTCCCACCCCACTCCTGGGGCCAGCCAGAGGTGGTATTTGCCGGTTCTCCGAACTGCTCAAAATTTCCGCTACCGGTTCTCCAGAACCTGTCAGAACCTGCTGGATTTCACTCCTGCTTTAGCTTCTGTGGACTCAGCTGCCTTCCCAATCAGCAAACAAACCTGTTATGGGTAGGGAGCATCCATTGCATTAAGCTACATTTAATTAGTTTTGGCTTACAGTATGTAGTATGAACCCAGGCATTCTAATTTGGAAACAAGCTTTTTTCGGGGGAAGCAAGCCCCCTCATCCAGACCTAAAAAGGGTGTGGTCTCCGAGTCAATCACTGTCTGAATGGACAATCGCTTCATCTTGTTAGAGTTGTGTCTCACTTTGCTCCTCCTCATCCACACTGGTAGCTTCCAAGTACACAGACGGACCTTCTACCACAGGGGTCCCCAACCAGCATTGGACCAGCATTGGACTGTGGCATGCTAGCAACCGGGCCACACAAGCAAGCGAAACCCCATCCATGGGATATAGGCAGCATACAAAACCAAACCCCCTCCAGTCCATGGAAAAACCCCTCTCCACGGAACCAGTCCTGGGTGCCCAAAAGGTTGGTGAAAGTGGTGAAATTCAATTTTTTTAAACTTTCGGTTCTGTGGGCGTGGCTTGGTGGGCGTGGTAGGGGCAGGATACTGCAAAATCTGCATTCCCACCCCATTCCAGGGGAAGGATACTGCAAAATCCCCATTCCCTCCCCACTCCTGGGGGAAGGATATTGCAAAATCTCCATTCCCACCCCACTCTGGGGCCAGCCAGAGGTGGTATTTGCCGGTTCTCTGAACTACTCAAAATTTCCGCTACCGGTTCTCCAGAACCTGTCAGAACCTGCTGGATTTCACCCCTGGTTGGGGGCCACTGTTCTACCACATCTCCTGGACATCCAGGGGTAGAACTTTATAATAGGGTGTCATCATATGATGTCCCCTTAAGACTTCAGATCAGTGTTAAAGATTAAGCTGTTGTTAATCTAGTAAACAATGGTTAGATGAGCTCTGGTTTAGTCCTGTTGACATAAGGACAGAGTGATGATGTTCCATCCATATAAGCTCTTTGTAAATATCAAAGTGACTACAAGTACTGGAGTTGGTACAGTACTAGCACCACATTAATACGGGACTCCCAAATTCCAATTCCAACTTATTTGGGTGGATTTGGGCAAGAAGTTAATTTTCTCTTGGGCGAATCCTTTTCTTCTGGTGTTTCAAGCATGGCCATTTCCTTCCTTTGAGAGCCCCATTCTTCTTTGAATTTGCATCCGGGAGAGCCATCTAGACCAACTCTTGGATTGATTCTCCTTCGGCATTAGCAGAATGAGGAGGCTGACACTCCACATCGGCAAAATCCATGCTCCACTCTGCCCAAATAAGAGAGGGGAAAAACAGGATGTTCTCCCACAGTGTTTACAGAACATTCACCTTTTTTTCACATTGAGTCTGTTCTTTTCCGAGCAAAGACAGCAGATACACTCTTGACGATATTACGGATTCCTGTGCCTTTTTTCAGGGCCAGTTTGGCCTCGCAGATGCGTTCTGCCAAGCCATGGAAGACCATGAGTGCTCCATGATAGGCTTCGGCTGCTGATACCTCATAAAACTCACAGTCCATGGAGAGGGCCAGGAGACGTCCCTCTTCACTGGAAACCTCCCGGTGATGGTGTAAATCTCGCTTGTTGCCCACAATAACAATGGGCACTTTCTCCTGGCTTGGACTTTCCTTGGTGGCTTTGATGAACTGGACTTTAGGTTGGACACTGTTGAAGCTGGCGCGGTCACAGATGCTGTAGACCAAGACAAAGCCATCAGCCCACTGGATGCGCTTATCTTTGGATGAGTTGTCCTCTGACTTCTCCTAAATAAGAAAACACATTTGGCCAATAGATTGGTTGGACCGAAAATCATAATTATTTGAGCAAATGCAGAAAACAAAAGCAGTCATGCCAATAATGGTTGGTGTCAGTGGCGAAATCCAATTTTTTTTTTACTACAGCTTCTGTGGGTGTGGCTTGGTGGGCATGGCAGGGGAAGGATACTGCAAAATCCCCATTCCCTCCCCACTCAAGGAGGAAGGATATTGCAAAATCTCCATTCCAGAGGTGGGTTTCAGCAGGTTCTGACCAGTTCTGGAGAACTGGTAGCAGAAATTTTGAGTAGTTCGGAGAACCGGTACTAAAAATTCTGACAGGCCCCGCCCCCATCTATTCTTTGCCTCCTGAGTCCCAGCTGATCTGGAGGAAATGGGGATTTTGCAGTAACCTTCCTGTGGAGTGGGGTGGGAATGAAGATTTTACAATATCCATCCCCTGCCACGCCCACCAAGCCACACCCACCAAGCCACACCTACAGAACCGGTAGTAAAATTTTTTGAAACCTACCACTGCTCCATTCCCGCTCCACTCTGGGGCCAGCCAGAAGTGGTATTTGCCGGTTCTCCGAACTGCTCAAAATTTCCACTACCGGTTCTCCAGAACCTGTCAGAACCTGCTGGATCTCACACCTGATTGGTGTGCTTGGCGTCATACCAAAAGTTCTGGAAAAACACTTGGAAAAAGTGGATAGAACCTCTACTCATGTATTACAAAAGCTGTGCCATTTGGGCTGTTCAGCACAAATATTATCACAATGTCTTTGGCTCTCCTAGATCCTTAGGAAGGATACGATACTAAAAACTATCTAATCCAATCAGAACTTTCTGATAAACTGCATGAAAATACTGACAACAACAACAATAGAATAAAAATTGGTACAATGTGGTTTATAAACCACAATATTCACAAGATATGTGAAATTAGGTAAAGGTAAAGGTTCCCCTTGTACATATGTGCTAGTCGTTCCTGACTCTAGGGGGCGGTGTTCATCTCCATTTCAAAGCCGAAGAGCCAGAGCTGTCCGAAGACGTCTCCATAGTCATGTGGCTGGCATGACTAAACGCCAAAGGTGCACGGAACTCTGTTACGTGAAATGACCAACCAGCAAATCATATTATGGCTTGGTACAATGTGAAAGCACAACTTCTTCCAAAATGAAGTCTGTTGTGAGAGACATCTTATGTTAGCTAAAACGCAGAGAACCACATTCAGCCGGTGTTCCCAGGCTGAATGCAGTTCTCTAAATCTTTGGATATGGCCCCCAGCATCCTTCCAAAAGGATCTGCCAAATCGTAACATGTCAGAAGGTGAAAATTCCTGATTGCATCGGAAACATTCACATAATTGTACTTAATTAATGTAATTTAATTTTCATTAAATTGAAATTAAAAGTCACACCCAGTTTTTATTCTCACTTTTTCTTCCCCAAGCCTTTTTTGGAGTTAAGCATTGACATACGACTATGTGGTTGCTTGAACTGAAAAGGAAACTGACCTCAAAATTAAACCAAAGTATAGGTAAGTAGCCAGGAGCAGTGGTGAAACCCAAAATTTTTCCCCACCAGTTCTGCGGGCGTGGCTTGGTGAGCGTGGCAGAATCCTCATTCCGTCCCTACTCCTGGGGGAAGGATATTGCAAAATCTCCATTCCCACCCCACTCCAGGGGAAGGATACTGCAAAATCCCCATTCCCTCCCCACTCCTGGGGGAAAGATATTGCAAAATCTCCATTCCCACCCCACTCTGGGGCCAGCCAGAGGTGTATTTGTCGGTTCTCCAAACTACTCAAAATTTCTGCTACCGGTTCTCCAGAACCTGTTAGAACCTGCTGGATTTCAACCCTGGGCCAGGAGGCATTTCGATAACAACGAATTCACCCCTCAAAGGATGCAAAAGGAAAGATATTTTTTTTTATATAAAACCAACCAGCATGGAGTTTTTATCACGTTCTATATTCTTCCATCCTTCGATAGTGAAGAACTATGGGATATATGTCAACTTAAGGGCCTTAGATGTAAAATAAGCTGCTTTGGAATGTATGGGAATGCAAAGACACTACTTATCTGGAACTCATTAAGGGAAGTATGTCTTTTTCCAGGTTGATGCAGGCATGGGTGCTTTAGGTAAAGGTAAAGGTTCCCCTCGCACATATGTGCTAGTCGTTCCCAACTCTAGGGGGCAGTGCTCAGCTCTGTTTCAAAGCCGAAGAGCCAGCGCTGTCCGAAGACGTCTCCATGGTCATGTGGCCGGCATGACTCAATGCCGAAGGCGCACGGAACACTGTTACCTTCCCACAAAAGGTGGTCCTTATTTTTTCTACTTGCATTTTTTACCTGCTTTCAAACTGCTAAGTTGGGAGAAGCAGTAATGGGAACTCACTCCGTTATGCAGAACTAGGGATTTGAACCGCTAAACTGCCAACCTTTTGATCGACAAACTCAACGTCTTAGCCACTGAACCACTATGTCCCCTATGCTTTAATGAGTTTCCAAAAAAAAGTCTTGTGTTTGCGCAGCCATTTATTCTCAAAATCCTCTTCTAAAACGAAGCGATGCACAACCCTACTGGAGATATTTACCTTATTAGTCTGTGAATGGTCATTAGCTCCAAAACAACAATGCAGGAGGAGGGGAAGAATGATTTAATTAGGCAGGTAGTTTGTGATTGAAAGGTAACTGTAGAACTCCGTTAGACTATACATGCACCCAAATACAGACACCCATTCATATTTATAGTGATCCTTGCTTCCTTACCTGCGAGCAAGGAATGTCCCAGATGTGGAAAAGAATCTCTTTGCCTTCTATTGCCAAACTGTGAGTGTAGACAGACTCTGGGTTGGAAAAAGCAGAAAGTTCAGGTTGCCACAAGCCATTCTCAAGAACTCCTTCCTTCTTTTCATGTATTCCATGTATAACCAATTTCGCTGTATACATGATGTACAATATGACAATAAAGGCTGTACTATTTCCTCCTGGGCCTCTCTCTTTGAGCAGCTTTGGGTGTAAGGAGAGGGCAGCTCCACAGAGCAAAGCCCGAGAGTTTTACACACAGCATGCATTTGCCCAACCCCTGCATGATTTGCCCTGATTGAGTTGTTTGGATGAGAAAAAAAGATACAACAGGCACTCTAAAGACCACACGCAGAGGAGTACCCAGTCTGCCAGAGAAAAGTTCCCTGAAGATGGGCTCCAGCATGAGTCCGAAGACAAAACCTCAGGTCCCAGTGACTGACCCAGATTGGATCCTGCAACAATATCCTGGGACATGTATGTTTGCCTTCATTTGTGAAAAAAGATATCTCTGTATATGTGTATGTACTGTATGTGTTATGTGTCTATCTATTATCAATCTGTCTACAGTGTCTGTCTGCCTCACTATCTGCCTAACTGCCTAACTGTCTGTCTGTCTGTCTGTCTGTCTATCTATCTAAAATAGAATAGGAATAGGAATAGGAATAGGAATAGGAATAGGAATGGAATTGGAATTGGAATTGGAATTGGAATTGGAATGGAATGGAATGGAATGGAATGGAATGGAATGGAATAGAATAGAATAGAATAGAATAGAATAGAATAGAATAGAATAGAATAGAATAGAATAGAATAGAATAGAATTCTTTATTGGCCAAGTGTGATTGGACACACAAGGAATTTGTCTTTGATGCATATGCTCTCTGTGTACATAAAAAGAAAAGTACATTTGTCAAGAATCATAAGGTACAACACTTAGTGATAGTCATAGGGTACAAATAAGCAATCAGGAAACAATATCAATATAAATCTTAAGGATACCAGCAACAAGGTTACAGTCATACGGTCATAAGTGGGAGGAGATGGGTGATAGGAACAATGAGAAGATTAATAGTAATGCAGTCTTAGTCAATAGTTTGACTGTTGCGGGAATTATTTCTTTAGCAGAGTGATGGCATTCAGGAAAAAACTGTTCTTGTGTCTAGTTGTTCTGGTGTGCAGTTCTCTATAGCATCGTTTTGAGGGTAAGTCTATCTATCCATCTATCTATCTATCTATCTATCTATCTATCTATCTATCTATCTATCTATCATCTATCTATCTATCATCTATCATCTATCTCCTGCAGAACTGGAGTGTCTGATCCAAGTACCAAAATGTTTTGTTTCATTTTATCCTTAACAACAATCCTATGAAAGAGAAATAGGATTTAGCTGAAGACAAACTAGTGAGCCTCATGGTTGAGACATGATCCTGCATTTTTCCAGTCCCAGTTCAACACCCTAACACATGTCCTGTGCTGGCTTTTCATTGGTCTTCTTTAAAAAAAATTTTTTTTCACCATCTAAGTGTGATATTACATATGTGGTGGACATGTCCACGAGCCAGAAACTATTGGAGTAGAATTAAAACATGGTTAGAAGAAAGGCTTCAACAACATATTGATTTAAAATCGGAGCTGTTCCTATTGGGTATCCTACCAGAGAAAATTAGTAAAGAAAATATATGTTTGATTATACATGTAATAACCGCAGCGAGGATAGTATTTGCGCAAAGATGGAAAGCAGAGAAAATCCCTTCAGAAGGAGAAGTAATCAAGAAAACTTTAGACTGCAGAAATGAATAGATTGACTTTGATAATTAAAGAAAGAGAGGATATGGAATATTTTGAGATATGGAGACAATTTTACTATTGGATTTATTTATTTATTTATTTATTTATTTATTTATTTATTTATTTATTTATTTATTTATTTATTGGTTCAATTTATATGACACCCTTCTCCAGAGAGGATATGGAATATTTTGAGATATGGAGACAATTTTACTATTGGATTTATTTATTTATTTATTTATTTATTTATTTATTTATTTATTTATTTATTTATTTATTTATTTATTGGTTCAATTTATATGACACCCTTCTCCAGAGACTCAGGGCAGCTGAGTAACGCACAATGCGTTAAGCAATAGCCTTCATACTTTTGAATATACCTGCTTAGTAGGGCTTTCGGCCCCCCCTAAGTGGTGTTCTTTTATATACAAAGTCAGCTTATTGCCCCCACAATCCGGGTCCTCATTTTAATTACCTCGAAAGGATGGAAGGCTGAGTCAGCCTTGAGCCTGGTGAGATTTGAACTCGCAGTAATTGCAGGCAGCTGGTGCTACTTAACAGCACTTTAGTCTGCTGCGCCACCAAGGGCTCTTAATAGTTAGAGAAGAGATATAGATAAATGTATTAAAAGTAACCAAGAGAATGTTATAATAATTGAATGGTGGGGAGAATGTTGTAACAAAGGAATGGAAAATATTAAGAAAGGATAAAGATAGGGGTAGCAATAAGATGAAGAAGTCACCGAAGAAACACCTAGATGATGCACTGAACGACTGATTATGTATTGTGTGTTTGTTTGTGTATAAAATAAAAAAATTTGACAAATAAAATAAGTGTGATATTAGATTGGTTAATTTCATGGCAGAAGGAAAGAAACAGCATTTTGTCTTCAAACAAGCTGGTGACCAAGCCAAGATTTGCTTGATAATGGTTTTAAATAAACCACAAGTGACTGTATTTGCACATTCCATTAAGTCAGTGTTTCTCAACCTTGGTAACTTGAAGATGGGTGGACTTCAACTCCCAGAATCCCCCCAGCCAGCGCTGCTGGCTGGGGGATTCTGGGAGTTGAAGTCCACCCATCTTCAAGCTACCAAGGTTGAGAAACACTGCACTAAGTCAAATGAAACAAATCGTCCTTACCTGGAAAATATAAACTATGGCTTATAGCTTACCAATATTATTGTGCGCTTATCTGAACATGTTTTACATAAATAATGTTCCTTTAAAATGAAAGGGTCTGAGGATGACATACGGTGAGCAAACCTGGCTTTTTTCAGCCTAATTTCGTCTTTGGGGGTATTGCTTTAAAATAAGAGTTATTTTCCTTTTGGACAAGATGTATAAAGCTTGCTAATGGCCTGGCTAAATTGGCCTGGGGTTTGTTTAGATTCTACCTCAAGCGTTCTGAAAATACCCGCTGTGATCTTAAAATAATCATTTATCACTTCAGAGTTTCATGTGATCTTGGTCAATTACTGTGCTGCTTAAATTGGTGCTGCTCAGTTCCCCCACTCTTAGTATTTTGGGGGAAAAAAAACATCTCTTTTGCTGGGATTTTAAATGCTAAATGATTTTGAAGCCTAAGGAACTGTTGATTTGAAATTGCGTTTTAAAACTTTAATCCATCTTCTTTTTCAAGTTGTTAGCCATTTTACATATGTGGTCATATAGGATATATGGCATGATGTATGTCATATGTGATATGAAAACATCATCATTGGCATCCTTCCGTCTCAAGGGACTATGGTATCGTGCTCTGGAAAGAGGTCCTAAAACAGCATCTAGTGTTGACTAAAAAGGCCAATTCGATATGAAAACAGTATTCCAGTATTTGAGGGGCTGCCACAAAGAAGAGAGGGTTAGCTTATTCTCCAAAGCATCAGAAGGCAAGTCAAGAAATAAAGGATGGAAACTAATCAAGGAGAGAAGCAACCTGGAATTAGGGAGAACAATTAACCAGTGGAACAGCTTGCTTTCAGAAGTTATGGGCGCTCCATCACTGGAGGCTTTTAAGAAGAGACTGGACAGTCACTTGTCTGAATTGTATAGGGTCTCCTGCTTGAGCAGGGGGTTGGACTAGAAGATCTCCGAGGTCCCTTCCAAATTCCTTGTGTGTCACACTTGGCCAATAAAGAGTTCTATTCTATTCTATTCTATTCTATTCTATTCTATTCTATTCTATTCTATTCTATTCTATTCTATTCTATTCTATTCTATTTCTATTTCTATTTCTATTTCTATTTCTATTTCTATTTCTGTTCTGTTCTGTTCTGCTCTGCTCTGCTCTATTTCTATTTCTATTTCTATTTCTATTTCTATTTCTATTCTATTCTATTCTATTCTATTCTATTCTATTCTATTCTACTCTACTCTATTCTATTCTTTCTGTTCTATTTCTATTTCTATTTCTATTCTATTCTATTCTATTCTATTCTATTCTATTCTATTCTACTCTACTCTACTCTTCTCTACTCTACTCTACTCTACATTCTATTCTACTCTACTCTACTCTACTCTACTCTACTCTACTCTACTCTATATTCTATTCTATTCTATTCTATTCTATTCTATTCTATTCTATTCTATTCTATTCTATTCTATTCTATTCTATTCTATTCTGAAAGCCATAGATGCTAATCAAAAGAAACAAATGATTTAATCAAGGATAAACAGGGTAGCATTTTTAGTTTGCTTTTCATGTCCCTATGAATTTCCTTTCTTCCCTATCACCCCCTAACCCCAACCTTGACTATTTTAAGATGTGTGGACAGCAAGTCTGACTGGGGAATTCTGGGCGTTAAAGTCCAGATATGTTAAAGCAACCAAGGTGTTAAAAACACTGCCCTCCCCAAAAGATATTCTTGAGGGGTTTCTTGTGGGTGTCCAATGCGATGGTCCATCCATTATCCACCGTTCCCAGGATGAAAGACATTATTAACCAGCTCCAAAATTGGGTAAAGGTCCGAACACTCACCCATGTCTCCATATTCCCCAATAAACCTTTTGGTAAGGAAACGCACCGTCAGAGCTGTGAAATAGAGTGGGAGTTGAAACTGTTATATAGAACAGATGGGGCAGGAGGAGGAATGGAAAAGGATGTTATCATTCAACAGCAAAAAAAAATAATTGGAAGCTGTTCTCCCTCGCACCCCACATTAAAAATAAAACCAGCTTCCAAATCAAATTCAAATATTTAAAGACCCGTTTCCTCAAAATTTACCTCTGTACCGTAACACGTTACCCTATTTTTTATGTTTCATGTAGACCCTGAAAATTTATTTTCAATGGAAAATAACGCTCAAACTTTTGTAGAATCCATGTTTTCAGCACTCTCCAGGTTATTCCATTTTTGCAGAGCTGAAAATTAATTGCCCTAAAAAGCGATCAGCTCGTTTGCAACACTATATTTCTGCCTCAAATTTTTGCTTATCATCCTAAACACATTTAGGCATTATTCTAGACTTACTTACTCAATGATAAACCCACGTATTATTATTATTTTTTTTTGTGGGGGAGTGGAGGGGAAAGGAAGCTCAAAAATTCCCTTTCGTCCCAAACACATCTTAAGGTTGGCAACTTACAAAAAGCACATAATGTGCAAATCCGATCATAACATCTCAGCTCAGAAGGTTAAGAGATCCAGATTGTGGCTGGGCAGAAGAGCTCTGAATTCAACAAGACTCACTCAGTCTTAAACATGCAGATAATTGCAATGGAAGTGCTGTGGAAGATCAGAATTGTGACCAGTGGTGTAAGGTAAAGGTAAAGATTCCCCTGGCACATATATGCTAGTCGTTCCCGACTCTAGGGGGTGGTGCTCATCTCCATTTCAAAGCTGAAGAGCCAGCGCTGTCCGAAGACGTCTCTGTGGTCATGTGGCCGGCATGACTCAATGCCAAAGGCACACGGAACACTGTTACCTTCCCACCAAAGATGGTCCCTATTTTACTACTTGCATTTTTTACCTGCTTTCGAACTGCTAGGTTGGCAGAAGCTGGGACAAGTCACAGGAGCTCATCCTGTTACACGGCACTAGGGATTCGAACCACTGAACTGCCGAACTTTCGACTGACAAGCTCAGCCTCTTAGCTACTGAGCCACCACGACCAGTGGTGTGAGCAACCACCGTGATTCCCTTTCGCTCTTCTGCAGCGCTTACGGGATCTGACAAGCCGGTTAGTAATTTGTTTGGTTAATGAAGCAGAGAACTGTTTAGCCATATATAAATAGTATTACTCATTAAATGTTGCAGCATTGCATTTTACCTGTCTACCATTTCTGGACAGGGCACCTTTCACTTTTCATTGATACCCTGCACATTGAAGCTTGCATTGCATGTTTGCAAGTTTCTTTCTGTGGGTTTTTTTTTTTTTTTTTTTAAAAGCGGAGAGAGATTATTTCACAGCCTAGAATAGCAAAACGCCCTGGAGTAGTTTTGTCGCCAACTTACCTGACTTTCCCACGCTGTCTGCTCCTAGGACCACCACGTTGGCTTCCATTTTCACAGGGGTAGAAGTGGAGACCTCTGCCCCAGGCTGGTGGTCAGGAGTGAAGCTGGCACTCCTGCGAAGGGGGATTCGGAGGACCATTGAGAAAGATCTCTTGTTTCGTCCAGACTATATCAGCTGGGGAAACTGTTTCAGCTGTTTTCCCCCGTTCAGTCAAAACAAGAATGAGTCTTTCTCACTTGCCACCAGTGGGAGTTATTTGCATGGATCATACCAAGCCAGAGGAACCGAAGGGGTTCCCTTCCTGGAAACTACTAACCAACATATTCTTAAGAGCAATAAAACCAGAATGCCAGTGGTCATCACTCAGTTAACAGATCTAGCAGGCTAATTCTACTCCACCCCACATCCATGGATAGAATGAAAATTAACGATGGACAGGACCCACCTTAGAGCAACTAAAGGATTCGGGTGGGACTCATAGTCTTCTGTATCTGTAGGAACTCAAGTCTTTTCAGTGTGCTGCACACACTTCCCATACAGGGTGGGGCTCCCATGAGCCAGTTAACCAATCTTCAAAGCGCACAGGCAGAGCAATGGGTCTATGCAAAAAAGCCACGCCACGAGAGTCACATACAATGTATTCATGTAAGGTAGGAATCCGTAAGCAGGTTGGGCTGGCCCTAGGTTTTGCAAGAGGCAATTTCAGGCCAACATATTACTTTAATATTTTTTTTAAAAAATTAATTTGATATTTATCTGCCAGGCTTCAGGAGGAGAAAGTTCCTAGTTTCAGTGCCCCTGGTTCCATTTGGTCATATTTTCCACCTTGTAAAGCAGTCCCGTTATTCTACTACAGGCAGCCAGTATCTTGAACCAAGCCCGCCTTATTATTTCTGGCTTTTGAGATGAGCAACCTTTCTGCTATCTAAATCAGGGGTCCACAGCAGGCATGAAATCCAGCAGGTTCTGGAGAACCGGTAGCAGAAATTTTGAGTATTTTGGAGAACTGGTAGCGGAAATTTTGAGTAGTTCAGAGAACTGGCAAATACCACCTTTGGCTGGCACCCGAGTGGGGTGGGAATGGGATTTTGCAATATCCTTCCCCTGGAGTGGGGTGGGAATGGAGATTTTGCAGTATCCTTCCCCTGCCACGCCCACCAAGCCAAATCACACCATGCCCACCAAGCCATGCCTCTGTTTCTGCCTCTGGCCCATTGACAAAGGTGGGGGGAGGCAGGGAGCTGCTTTGTCTTTAAAACATGTTTCTCCATTCCTCATCCATGGAAATATAATATTCTGCCTTTTTAATATTTCCTAAAATATTTCATTCTTCTAGGAGAGGGGTGGGCGCTAACTTCCCACACTAGTTATTGCATTAGCCCTTCTCTTTGGTACAATATTATTTCTATCACAGTTATGCACGATAGGAACACAGCTTCATGCACTATGTTTCTAGTTTTGAAATCACATTATTTCCAAAATAAACCTTGTGAAAAGGTTTACTAAGGAAGCCACAACTCTTTAAATAAGTGTTTGTATGTCTGTTTTCTCCTCTTCCTTTTTAAGGAACTAAGGGGCAGGTTCCCCCATCACCCATGGTTTATTTATTGGCTAAACCTGGCTGATCGTGGCTTATCGAAGGAACGTTGCTAACTGAAGCTGGAGAAAAAAAAGGGACCCAGCGTGTTTTGTCACATAAAGCATTCAGCTGCCTCCTCTGCCACTGCTTTTTAAAAGTGATTATATAGGAAAGATAATAAAACGGGGAAAAATATACATATTTAGAGTATAGTAGATATGTAAATATTGTATATATTATACTAACAAGCAATGAGGGAATAAGAATGTATATGTATAAAACAACAGGCTCATGGATAAGTTGAAATTAAGAAAAAATTCCGATATCGGAAAGCTATAAAAGTGTAATTGTGATTTTAAATGTTAAAACCGTTGTGTGTGTATATATATACACACAACCTCTGCTTTTTAAGAGCTAAATCCTGGTGTTTTTTTTTTTTTTTTTTTTTTTTGAATAGCTGGAGAAGTAGCTCCTTTTTCAAATGCAGGAAGGAAGGTGGATCTGTTGTTCCTCACTTTTATATACATACATATACATACATACATACATACATACATACATATATACATACATACACATACACATACACACACACATATACAAATACACACATACACACACACGTTTTCTTTTCTTTTCATACATACATACATATACACACACACACATACACACACACACATATATGTTTTCTTTTGTTTTCGTAGGTTTTTATGTGAATTTCTCTTTAGCCAGGTTCTTCCTATGTAAACCAAGATTTTTATGCAGCCCTAGTGGATTGGGATTTCACTGAACTAGGGCTGCATAAAAATCTTGGTTTATGTAGGAAGAACCTGGCTAAAGAGAAATATATATATGTGTGTGTGTGTGTGTGTGTGTGTGTGTGTGTGTGTGTGTGTGTGTGTGCGTGCGTGTGTGTGTGTTTTCTTTTCTTTTCCTAGGCCTTTATGTGTATTTCTCTTTAGCCAGGAATTTCTCTTTAGGTAGGAAGAACCTGAAAAAGGAGACACTTATTCCCCCTCAAAAAATCCAGGATTTAGCTCTTAAAAACCAGAGGCGCCTCGAGAATTCCCTCCGTCTTCCTAGCGCGCATTTCACAATAAAAATCAAAACTTTCTCTTTTTTTTTTCTTCCCTTCAGTCGCGTCCGATTCTCCCTTCCTCCCCCCATCCCAGCGCCCGATTCTCTTCCCTGCGGTTTTCGGGGTCCCTTTGAAGGACCACGCGGGCAAGACTTTTCAGAAGTCCAAAAAATAAAATAAAATAAAATAAAAATAAAAATAAACCATTCAAAATGAAAAACTACCCTTCGCCTAAACGGCAAAGAGACCCGTCTCACAAAACTCTTCGACTCAACAGAGGCTATGAACGCTGCTAGTACAGAGGCGTCGCAGGCTTGCGGGCAGGACAGGTTTTACACCGAAGGGGAAAAGGAAAAAAAAATTAAAAATAAAACCCCAGATCGCCCGAGAGAATTTTTTTTCCCCGTCCCGGAGCGAACAAGCAAAGCCAGGCTGCGTCCATCACCCCCGTTCGCCTTCAAAGAGAAGGCAGAGGATGCGCTTCCTTTCCAAGGAGGAGCCTTCCTCACTCCCATCCCATTCCCCTCCCAGATGTTGATGCAGGACCGTTCCCGGCATGCTTTTCCACTGGAGCTGCTGGGAACTGTAGTTCGTCAACATCTGGAAAAAACCGAAACGGTCCCCTGTTTGCTTTCCAGATGCGTCCTGTAGTCCGGCTCTGGAGAGAGCAGCCGCTCCATCTTCTTCCCAGAAATAGCGGCGCGTACTGGACCCAGAATCTCCCTCTTCCTCCTCCTCCTCCTTCCACCCTCTTCCTCCCCCCAAGCCCTTCCTCGGACGGAGAGGGGGGTGAAGGAGCCGCCCCTTGACGCCATAGCTCCGCGTCGGCTATCCCAGGACTTTGGGGGGCGGGTGGGGAGAGATTGTGGTTCGGAAGGAGGAGACTGGCATAATAAGGTGAGTCGGAACCCAAAGGTGGCTCCCTTTTTTTGGATACAGGATGCCTCTGAGCCTATGGAGAGGACTCAGGGATTGTCCCTGGGAAGGGAGTGGAAGGACCGAAGAGGTGGGGTCCAACAGACCAACTTCTACCCTAGAATAGAATAGAATAGAATTCTTTATTGGCCAAGTGTGATTGGACACACAAGGAATTTGTCTTTGGTGCATAGGCTCTCAGTGTACATAAAAGAAAAGATACATTCGTCAAAAATCATAAGGTACAACACCTAATGATAGTCATAGGGTACAAATAAGCAATCGGGAAACAATATAAATCGTAAGGATACAAGCAACAAAGATACAGTCACGCAGTCATAACTGGGAGGAGGTGGGTTATAGGAACGATGAGAAGATTAATAGTAATGCAGACTTAGTGAATCGTTTGACAGTGTTGAGGGAATTATTTGTTTAGCAGAGCGATGGCGTTCAGGAAAAAAACTGTTCTTGTGTCTAGTTGTTCTGGTGTGCAGTGCTCTATAGCGTCTTTTTGAGCGTAGGAGTTGAAACAATTTATGTCCAGGATGTGAGGGGTCTGTAGATATTTTCACAGCCCTCTTTTTGACTCCTGCAGTATACAGGTCCTCAATGGAAGGCAGGTTGGTAGTAATTGTTTTTTTTTTCTGCAGTTCTAATTATCCGCTGAAATCTGTGTCTGTCTTGTTGGGTTGCAGAACCAAACCAGACAGTTATAGAAGTGCAGATGACAGACTCAATCATTCCTCTGTAGAACTGAATCAGCAGCTCCTTGTCCACAGTTCCCATCTTTGGGACGGGGGATGCTGCAGGTCCCACCTTCTATTTGTGGGTCTATCTTCCTCTTAGATCTTGGGAATATCATGGGACTAGTCAAGAAGAGCAGAGGAGCTGCCTACATAGCTTCCTCTTCTACACCTACGCGAGGTACTAATACCACTCTGTAAAGCCTTAGTAAGACCACACCTAGAGTACTGCATCCAGTTTTGGTCAACACACTATATAAAAAAAGATTTTTTGAGACTCTAGAAAAAAGTGCAGAGAAGAGCAACCAAGAGGATTAGGGGACTGGAGGCTAAAACATACAATGAACGGTTGGTTGCAGGAACTGGACATGGCTAGTCTAGTGAAGAGAAGGACCAGGGGAGACATGAGAGCAGGTTTCCAATATTTGTGGGGCTGCCCCAGAGAGGAGGCGGGTCAACCTGTTTTCCAAAGCACCTGAAGGCCAGACAAGGAATAATGGATGGAAACTGATCAAGGAGATATGGGATTTTCTGACAATGAGAACAATCAACCCATGGAACAGAAGTTGCCATTGGAAGTTGTGGGAGCTTCATCACTGGAGGCTTTCAAGAAGAGACTGGATTGCCATCTGTCAGAAATGGTGTAGGGTCTCCTGCTTGGGCAGAAGGGTTGGACTAGATGACCTACAAGGTCCCTTCCAACTCTGTTAATCTGTTGTTATTATTATTATTCTGTTGTGATTACCTCTTTCTTTCTTTCCCTAGCAGAGAGATGGTTCCTTCTTTTGTTTGGTGACTCTCTTGACTTCCTGCCTTGGCCAATCATGGGTCTGAAAGCTAAGGCCCAGCCCTTGATGGAAGAGACCCCGGTCAGGGTAGCCGTGCGCATTCGGCCATTGTTGCCCAAGGAACAGTTACACGGGCACCAGATCTGCCTCCAGGGAGACCCCGAGAAGAAGGAAGTGACTCTGGGCCACACCCGACATTTCCAGTTCGACACAATCTTCACCGAAATATCAGACCAGGTGTCTGTCTATGCCACCTGTATCCAACCACTGGTGGAAGCGTTCCTGGAAGGTTTTAATGTCACAGTCTTTGCTTACGGCCAGACGGGCTCGGGGAAGACTTACACCATCGGAGAAGCACGCGTCTGTAAGTTCCCTGGTTTTCTTGCATAAATTAAGTCCTTTAAAGTTTCTCTTACTTTAGAAGGCATGAATACGTGTAGTCCGTGACTTACGACCACAAGGGAGCCTAAAATTTCTGTTGCTAAGTGAGACGGTTCTTAAGTTGGATTTTGCCTCATTTTACAACCTATTGCAAAATCTCCATTCCCACCCCACTCCAAGGAACAGTTACTGCAAAATCCCCATTCCCACCCCACTCGGGGGCCAGGCAGAGGTGGTATTTTCCAGTTCTCCGAACTACTCAAAATTTCCGTTACCGGTTCTCCAGAACCTGCTGAATGGCACCCCTGCTATGTGCCCTTGTTAGAAGGTCTACCTTTGGTGGAAATGTGAGCATGTGTGCCAGGGGTGTCTCCAAGAACACAACTGTTCAGCTGCATCAGACCATTTCCCTTAGGGAGGGGATACACCCTGCTTGCAGCCAGTGCCTCTAATCACTCCATTTTTGCTTCTCTGGTTGCTATACAAACTTGCTATAACTTGCGTACTGTATTCTTCCATTCTTCCTTCCCTCCTTCCCTCCCTCCTTCCTTCCTCTAGTTTGTTGAAAACAACCCTGAAAACACTCTTGTTTTATTATTAATTTATGCACTGCTTAATTTATGCAGTGCCTCTAACAACTCCATTTCTCCCATCCAGCTTCCATCAATGAGGATGAGCAGGGCATCATCCCTCGTGCCATGGCTGAGGCCTTCAAGCTGATGGATGAGAACGATCTGCTCAATTACACTGTCCGCGTGTCTTACCTGGAAGTGTACAAGGAGGAGTTCCGAGATTTGTTGCAGGTGGACACGGCCAGCAAGGACATCCAGATATGGGAAGATGACCGGGGAAATACAGGTATAAGCCAAAGGACTCTTCTCTCCCCCTCCACCCTTCGTCCATAAGGAACCCCTTAGGACCGTGATGCTGCGAGCCGTCGCCCCAGTTGCATGCGCTTGTGCTTCCTGCCAGCCAGCTGGTCTTTGGGTCTCTGCTGCGCATGTCCAGGGGGGGGCGGTGTGCATGTGGGGGCATGCATGTGGGGGGCATGTGCGGGAGGGGTGGGGGGCATGCAGGGGCCCGCACACATGCATGGGGGTGGGGCACATGGGGGGGGCTGTGTGTGCATTGCGTTTTGTGGGTTTGGGGTGCTCACATGCATTCACACGCATGTGCACGCTTTGGGCCCTCAATCTGGAAAAGGTTAGCCACCACTGCCTTAGGACATGTGTTTTTCCTTCTTTGTAAGAGTCTGATAGCACAGTTTGTTGCTCAAAGTTTGGGGCCAGAGAAGTAGTTTTCAACATCTGTCTCTTGCTAAGCGTTCGATTGTCCAGTATGATTTTTGGAAATTGATTTGGCTATTTCCCCCCTCTTTTTTTGTTATTGTCCCCTATGTGTTGTTGTTACTATGGTTGGTTGCACAGTCAACCAGATGTTTAGATTGGATTTGGCACTTTTATCCATCTTTTGAATCCTTCCCAAAGATCAGGGGGTAGCATATGTTGCTATTTGCAGGTGTTAAGGGCATCGTCACAGGATGTAAGCTGTTCTAAGTAAAGCTGCCTTTTGCAATTGATGGAAGGTGATTCTGTCAATGCCGATGGTGGTCTAAGTGGTCCTGCAGTTGTTTTGGGATTGCACCTGAGGTAGCTGTTACTATCAGTAATATATTATCCACTTCTTTTATTAGTCCCTCTTTTTTTAAAAATCAAGGCTGCCAGAATAGTATATAAAATGCTGGGAAAGATTGCCTGCTTTGTTTTAGTACATTAACAACTTTGCTTCTCTTTCCTAATTTTATTGTTTCCTTGGCACAAAGATGTGTTGTGAAACCAGACGCCGCAGTACCATTTTTGCACAGTGATTTACCCTAATATAAAATTGATGAATCACAGACAAGGCCAAAGCAGCCACTGAGTAAGGGCAGAGAAGTTTTGAATCCATACCTGCCTTGTTCAAGAGCTACATTCTCTCCTCATATCATCTGTGGTGGTTGTTAGCTATGGCTTAACCATCTTAGCTGGGTTTTTTACCCAGCTTCCTTTCTCATGTTGATCTAGGACAGGGGTCGGCAATCTTAAACACTCAAAGAGCCATTTGGATCCGTTTCCCACAGAAAAGAAAACATCGGGAGCCACAAAACCTTTCCCATGCCTGACTATTTCCTGAGAGGCACCAGAACTAGCATATGTAGTTGAATTAAACGTTCTGTTTTCTTGGCCTACCGGGAGATCGAAAAGCTCAATAAATCACATGCCGGGGGGTATCGCACATTGGCGGTTGTAACGCATATTTTGAGCGACAGGGAGCCACAGCAGAGGGTTGAAAGAGCCACATGCGGCTCCAGAGCCGCAGGTTGCTGACCCCTGATCTAGGACAAAGATTGCTATGTTCTGAATCGAATTTTATGAGAAGTTAACCAGGTGTATCTTTGAAACCACGATTAGACAAAGCGTGGTTTATTACCACAAGGGAGCCCAGTCTCTTTCTTTCCTTCTCTTGTTGCAGTGCTGCACGGGGTGAAGGAAACTGAAGTGGAAGGTCTGGATGAGGTTCTGAGCCTTCTGGAAATGGGCAACGCAGCCAAGCACACGGGAAGCACCCACCTCAACAGGAGGTCCAGTCGTTCCCACACCATCTTCACTGTGACCATGGCACGAAGACAGAGCAGCAACTGTCTCACTCGCTTCGCCTGCCCAGAGAAGACTTTGGTGGCACCAAATTCTGGGCAGGTTCTGAAGTCCAAGTTTCACTTTGTGGATCTGGCCGGTTCTGAGCGGGTGGTGAAGTCGGGGTGTACTGGGGAGAGGCTGAAGGAGACCATCCAGATCAATGCCAGCCTCTTGGCCTTGGGCAACGTCATCAGTGCCCTCGGAGACCCCCGCCGGAAAAGCAGCCACATCCCGTATCGGGATTCCAAAATCACCAGGTAGTCTCCTTCTGATTCCTCACCGTTAGGATGTACTCTTATCCTCTTACCTGCTTTGCTGTTGGTTGTATTCAAATCAAATCACGTTTATTACCGTCAGAGACCAGTACAAATATTTTTTTTAGTATTTAATGACTATATATTATATATTATAGTTTATAGTTTAAGGGATGTGGTGGCTCAGTGGCTAAGATACCGAGCTTGTCGATCAGAAAGGTCGGCAATTCAGTGGTTCGAATTCCTAGTGCCGCGTAATGGGATGAGCTTCCGTTACTTTTTCCCAGCTTCTGCCAACCTAACAGGTAAAATTGATTTGAAGCTAAAGATAAAGATTCCCCCACACATGCGTGTGAGTCGTTCCCGACTCTAGGGGGCGGTGCTCATCTCCGTTTCAAAGCCAAAGAGCCAGCGCTGTCCAAAGCGTGGTCACGTGGCCGGCATGACTCAACGCCAAAGGTGCATGGAACGCTGTTACTTTCCCACCAAAGGTGGTCCCTATTTTTCTACTTGCATTTTTTTTTACGTGCTTTCAAACTGCTAGGTTGGCAGAAGCCAGGACAAGTAACAGGAGCTCACCCCGTTACGCAGCACTAGGGATTCGAACCGCTAAACTGCCGAACTTTTGATTGACAAGCTCAGCATCTTAGCCACTGAGCCATCGCATCCCTAAAAGCTAAGACCTGTATAAATAATGAACTTCAAGGCCACCGTTGTTTTCATTTACAGCCTCCAATAGGTTTTTCCTTCCCGAGAGCTACTCATGACCCAAAAACAAGAACTGGATCTCATTGTTCCTTCTTTAAGTGCGATTCCTCCCGCTCTACTTGCTAATAGGAGGTCCTGCTCTGGTTTCAGGATCCTGAAAGGCTCTTTAGGTGGGAACGCCAAAACCGTGATGATTGCCTGCGTCAGCCCTTCCTCCTCCGACTTCGATGAGAGTCTGACTACTCTGAATTATGCCAGATGGGCTCAGAATATCAAAAATTGGGCCGTGGTGAATTGCAGCAAGGAGGTGGAGCCCGTAGAAGCCCTACAGCTGCGTCTCAAGAAGCTTCAGAGGGCCTTGGAACAGAGACACCGCTCAGAGACTCGCATCATCCGCCGATCGGAGGTGCCCATCAAGGGTCACTTGGAGGAAAGCGTGGCTCGCTTACGAGCTGAATGCAACCACTACCGGACTTGCACAGACGCCGCCTATCAGCTCTTGATGGAACTGCAAGGGGAGGGCAATTTGACAGAGGAACAGGGGCTCCAGGTGAAGGACTGGCTGTGTGCGGTGGAAAATGGGGCAGGTGAGCCGAGCTTGACGTCTGGCGTAGACAGTGGGATTGGAAGCACTTCGGCTGAGGAGCCACGCTCCAAAACTTCCAGTTCCAAGCTGGTCAAGACTCAGGTACTGTGGTGGAACCCCCAACTGAAGGGCAGGGGGCCCATTTGTGGGAGGAAAGAGGCAGTGGAGATGTAATTAAATAGCCTCCCTCGGGGTACAAGACATGGAGTTGTTTCTGCCAACAGCATCTCATGGGATGATACTGAGAGTGGGTTATGAGGATGCTCTTCTCCTTCTTTGGTGTGGCTGGGGAGATGACCCAAGAACCTTCTGAAGATCCCATGAAGACGATCCCACCTTCCCCTCCTTTTTCTCTTCTTTTGCCAGGAGGGGCATCAACGAGGAGCTGAGACGGTGAGACAGGAGGAGGTGGTGAGGCTGGAGGAGCAAGTAGAGCGCTTAGAGAGGGAGAACCAGGATTTCTTGGCAGCCCTTGAGGATGCTATGGAGCAGTACAAAGCACAGGTATCTCCTTCTTAGGTTGCCAAGCTTCTCCTCCCTCAGCCTGGCGTCCGCTGATTTAAAAAAAAGTCATTGATCTTTGCAGCCAGATTCTCTTTCTCCACTTTGGTCTCCTTGACAATTCATCTTCTTTCAGCTGCATTTGGGAGAAGGAAGTTGTTGTGGCCCGCCAGCGGCCAGCAGAGCTGGCAGCAGATTTGGACAGTGAGGAGGTTGGGGAGGAACGTGGGCCAGTCCTGGAGTCTGGGGAAGGCTCTGATGAGGGCTCTGCGTCAGAGGCAGAGAGGGGGCCAGGGCCATATGCCAGCTATCAGCTGCCTTTGGAATCAGACATCAGTGAGGCAGATGAACAGCTGGAGCCTGTTCCCAGTGTGCGCATGCGGAGAGTTGCCAGACGAAGCTAAAGAACAAGGGTCGACTCAGGAGTAAAGCCACAGGTGGACGATGAATGGCCCCTCCCAGAGGGAATAAAAGAGGAGTGAAAGGGGAGGAGAGTTTGCAGGAGACAATTAGTTCGCTTAATTGGTTCGTGACTCTCAGAGCCTCCTTGCCAAGTTTTGAAGATATCGGCCTGGCAGCTCTCCAAATCAGATAAGATCTGTGACTGTAAATTCTCCCTTGAAAGACTTTGCTAGATGTGAATGTGAAGAATTCACAGTAACTTAATAAAAAGGGGTTTTTGTCAGAACAAGGAGTCTGCTTCGTGGTTTGAGGTAAGCCTAGGTCAGAACAGAAGTCACCCATCTTTGGAATTTGGGTCAATAGCTCCATTCTGTTACAGGCCTGCCTTTGCGGTATACTTGCCTTGCTACATCCGAATCCCAAAGTTTCTTTGAATGTCCACTCCAACAATCAATGGGAATAGGTAGAGAATATGCAACCGGGCATTTGGTGCCAGTCTGCATCTCTCATGTAGTTCTTTGGAAGCCGTTTTCTTCCTTGAAGTGCTGGGACGGACCGCAAGTTCTGCGAAGTCCTTCTTTGAAAACATGGGAGGGATTTGAAGTGTTCTTATCCCAGCACATCTGGAAGATGCTAGACAGCGGTGACTGCTATAAATAAGAGCAGGAGGTCAGGGAAACGCAGAAAAATAAAGTATTTCTACAGCTTTGGAAGCTAGCTGAAGATGATGTCAAAAAAGGTGAAGCCAAAATTATTGGTGTTTGACCATTATTTTCCCCCTTCCTACAGTTTTTAATAGGTGTGTGGAGTATACACGGAGCTATGTTAGTGGATAAACAGAATACTAAGGGACTTTGGAGGTTTTCTAGTTCAATTCCCTGCTCAAGCAGGAGACCAGATAGAATTTCAGATGAATGGTTGTCTAATCTCTTCTTTAAAATCTCCACTGTTGGAGTTCTCACAACTTCTGGACGGAAGTTGTTCTACTGATTAATTGTTCTCCCTGCCAGGAAATTTCTCCTTATTTCTAGGTTGATTCTCACCTTGATTAGTTTCCATCCATTGCTTATTGCCCTGCCTTCATATGCTTTGGAGAATAGGTTGACCCTCTTTAAAAACAAGACAATAAATCATGTTAAAAATAGCAATAGGACTTAGACTTATATACCGCTTCATAGTGCTTTTACAGCCCTCTCTAAGCAGTTTACAGAGTCAGCCTCTTGTCAGACCCAACAATCTGGGTCTTCATTTTACCCACCTCAGAAGGATGGAAAACTGAGTCAATCTTGAACCTGGTGAGATTCGATCTGCCAAACTGCTGGCAGCTGGTGATCAGCAGAAGTAGCCTGCAGTACTGTGCCACTGCGCCATTGCGGCTCATAAAAATGGATAGTTTAGTCACTTTGCTGAAGGGGGAAACACCAGACAATAGGAACAATAAAGAACTGGGGTGCCTGTGGCCCTGAAGCTACCAGCTATGCTTTCAAACAATCACTTTTGGTCTCACGCTATTATTATTTTTTTCAGGGTGCCAAATTGCGAGAACAGGAAGACATCATCTCTGAACTTCAGAAGTACCTAAAGATGGAGATGCCCCATTTGGGCATGCCTGAACTGCTAAGGAACGTCTCTCTGGTGCAGCTTGACCAAAGGCCACACACAGCTCCTGTGGATGCATACCAGTCCCATCACTGGCTCAAGCTTGCCTGTAATAACCACAGTAAGGTTTGTGAGTTGTTTCATCACCCTATAAACAGGATATTATGTTTTTCTTAGGTCTGGATTGGAGACAGTTCGGATGACTTCCTTCCTACCCCACCCTCCAACCCTCATCCAATTAAATAAACTCACTTTTAGAAGAGGTTGTGATACACATTCGAATTAACATCTTGGAGTCCTAGTAGACAACCATTTAAATATGAGCCAGCCGTGTGCAGTAGCTGCCAAAAAAGCCAACACAGTTCTAGGCTGCATAAACAGAGGGATAGAATCAAGATCACGTGAAGTGTTAATAACACTTTATAAGGCCTTGGTAAGGCCACACTTGGAATACTGCATCCAGTTTTGGTTGCCACGATGTAAAAAGATGCGGAGACTCTAGAAAGAGTGCAGAGAAGAGCAACAAAGAGGATTAGGGGACTGGAGGCTAAAACATATGAAGAATGGTTGCAGGAACTGGGTGTGTCTAGTTTGATGAAAAGAAGGACCAGGGGAGACCTGATAGCAGTCTTCCAATACCTCAGGGGTTGCCACAAAGAAGAGGGAATCAAGCTATTCTCCAAAGCACCTGAGGGCAGGACAAGAAGCAATGGGTGGAAACTAATCAAGGAGAGAAGCAACTTAGAACTAAGGAGAAATTTCCTGACAGTTAGAACAATGAATCAGTGGAACAACTTGCCTCCAGAAGTTGTGAATGTTCCAACATTGGAAGTTTTAAAGAAGATGTTGGATAACCATTTCTCTGAAGTGGTGTAGGGTTTTCTGCCTAAGCAGGGGGTTGGACTAGAAGACCTCCAAGGTCCCTTCCAACTCTGTTATACTATTCTATTCAAGGGACAAATGTCCAGGCTCAAACTCAAACGTCCAGGCTCAAACATTTTTGCATACACTTGTGAAATCTCTCAAAAGGATGCCAAAATCTTGTGATGCTTCAGGAATTTGGAAGCTATTGTGCAAGATCACATAATAATCTTGGGGAAGAGGAAAGGATGATAGCTCCTTCTTGAAAGTTTTTGTAATTTGCTTTCTGTAGCCATCCAACTCAACCAATTGACTCTTGGTGACTTACAATTCTAAAATCATAAAACAATTAATAGCAATAGCACTTAGACTTATATACCGCTTCACAGTGCTTTACAGCCCTCTCCAAGAGGTTTACAGAGTCAGCATATTTGCCCCCAACAATTTGGGTCCTCATTTTACCCACCTTGGAAGGATGGAAGGCTGAGTCAACCTTGAGATTTGAACTGCCAAATTGCAGGCAGCCAGCAGTCAGCAGAAGTAGTCTGCAGTACTGCACTCTAACCACTGCGCCACCATGGCTCATTAAATTAAAAGTGAAAGAAATTGTAAACATTAATATAAAACATAAACATAACATCAAAACATCCACAAAATAAAGAAGTATAAATGGCAGCCATTAAAATAACATAAAAATATCCACAAAATAAATAAGTATAGATGGCAGCCATGATGATTAATCAATTAATAGTAAATTCACAGGGTCCTTAACATATTCTGAGCCCCAGGCCTGGTTGCATATCTCTCTCCACTGAAAATATGCCCAATACATTTTTCTTAACAATAGGGCAAGCGGTTTGAGTATCAGTTTATTGGGCATTGCAAGAATTAATGAAAAATAAAAACAAGAACATAATGAGTGCCAGTGAGGCACGTTGACTGTATTCCTATTATATATTAATATTTATTTATTTATTTATTTATTTATTTATTTATTTATTTATTTATTTATTTATTAATTAAATTTTTATACCGCCCTTCTCCCGAAGGACTCAGGGGGGTGAACAGCCATGGTTAAAATACATGCAGTATAAAAAAATAATTTAAAAATAATTAAATCCAATTTGGCTTTCCAATTTTAAAACCCCTTACCCATAAAATTAATCAATTAAAATTTTAAGACAGCCCGGCTCGCTGAAACAAGAAAGTCTTCAGAGCCCGGCAGAAAGTACGGAGGTCTGGAATCATTCGTATCCCTGGGGGTAGCTCATTCCAGAGGGCGGGTGCCCCCACAAAGAAGGCTCTCCCCCTGGACTAACTAATTACTAACTTAGTAATAGTTTTCTCAATTCACCCAATTTTGGGGGTTTACGTGACACACTGAACCATGACCTAATTACATGACCTTGTCTTCTGCAACTTACTTGTCAAAAAATGTGATTGGCTAGCAAGTGGCTCATATTTGTGTTGTAATAAATTATCTCCCCTCCCAGCGGGAAGTAGATAAAGAGAAACAAAGAAAAGATAATTAAACTTCAATTAAGTAGCTATAAGTAACCGCAAACCTTCTTGGGGGGGCAAATAGCTTAGAGCTGTAAGCAAATTCTTAACAGTCATCCTACCAGCCTTTTCCTCATTGCACATTTTCCTTTAAATAGCTCCAGAGTGCCACAGTTCACAATGGAGAAGACTCACTAGGACAAAGTCACAGTCTCGCTGAAGATAATATGCACAGTCTGGGGGCAAAGGATATGTCACAGATGAAATCACTGGACAACGTTTTTGATTCATCTTTGGAAGACGAGAATAGATGTTGGCCAATCTGGTCCCTTCAGCAGTACAGGTGAGTCATGAGTGATATTGTTACAGCTTCCTGTAGATTGTTTTGGATCTGGTGGTATCCACAATGTTTCAAATATGGCTTGTTTTTTTTAAATAGGAAGCATCTGCCTTGAATTTAAAATGGTTGCTTCAAGTTTGAAACATTGATTCCACTGAAATCCTCTACTTGATTCTAGATACTGATTTGATTTTTCTGATTTTTTTTTTTAAAAAAGAAGGAAACTTTCTGCAAACATCTGTTTCCAGCCCCATCTTCAGCCTGATCAGCCAATCGGATCTGATTGGACTCTCAATCAAATTGCCTTCTTATTGAAAGTCCAAATCAAAGCTATACATTGCATCTACAAAGGATGATGCTTGAGTCTCTTGGATTAAGAGACTTTGTATTTTTTGCCTTAGCACCACATACAATCCAATCACAGAAATTCACTACAGTCTTTTATCTCTCATATTTGTTGTATAACACCTTCAGTTATCTCATGGAAATATGTAAGATAAGTTGACTTAATTTAGCCCAGGGATCAGCAACCTGCGGCTCTGGAGCCACATGTGGCTCTTTCACCTCTCTGCTGCGGCTCCCCGTCACTCAAAATATGCGTCACAACTGCCAGTGTGCGACACCTGCCGGCACGCGATTTATTGAACTTTTAAACCCCCGGTAGGCTAACCATGGATAAATCCAAGAAAAGAAAAGTTTCAGAAGGAAACAGAACGTTTAATTCAACTACCTATGCTAGTTTTGTGGCAGCTCAAGAAATAGTCAGGCACAGGAAGGTTTTTGTGGCTCCTGGTGTTTTCTTTTCTGTGGGAAATGGGTCCAAATGGCTCTTTGAATGTTTAAGGTTGCAGACCCCTGATTTAGCCAGTTCTCAAAGGATTTGCAATTTTGTTCCTTGTCTCCTCTGCTTTATTGATCACGTTTTTTATTAAACCCAACAACTGGATGTTCTTGTAGGAACAGAACCCACAGCTGGAGCAAAGAAGAGGTTTCAACCAAGAAGAATAAAAAATACAATTCAAAATCCCCAGAGGGAGTCCAGGAGAAATCTTTGGAACTATCTAAAGGTACGACATATTTTCAGCCAAGCAAAGAACACCCAGGAACACTTATTCCGTTTTCCCAATCCTGGGAATAAAAATGTTATTTCAGACATTCCTCTCCTTCTCCAAGTTCTGAATACTCACCAAAGAGAAATGTGGAGAAAATAGTAGAATTGGAAAAAGTCATTCGGTTGGCCCTTTCTGCTTCATGCAGGAATCCAAATTCCAGCAGTTTTGAGAGATAGCAGCTCCATCCACAGAAAAGAGAGCCCAACATCTCCCTCTGTCATTGGTTCCATTCAGGGGTGGGCTTCAAAAATTTTAGCAAGGGGTTCTCTGCCTGGTTGCTGGGTGGGCGTGGCCATGGTGGGTGTGGGGGGGCATTTTTGCCCTCCCCGGGCTCCGGAGGCTTTCCTCGAGCCTCTGGGAGGGCAAAATGGCCTCCCCGACACCGGAGGCCTTCTGGAGGCCGGAAACGGGTCCGTTTCTGGCCTTCTCTTCCCAAACTTCCAGTAGGCCCATTTTTTGCCCTCCCTGAACCTCCGCGCACACCCTACACTTACCTGCATCCAAAACAGTCTACGTAGGGACTGAAGTCCACTCATCTTAAAACTATCAAGGTTAAGAAACGCTGCTGTATCAGAATCAGCAGAATCAAGATTTGAAATGAAGGCTTGATTGTCTTTCTACTATTGGTTCCATCCCTTATCGTGATAAAATTTGTACCAAACATCTCTCATTTACATTTTCTTTCCCAGATGGCAGGCAACAAGAGCTGAGCAGTCCAGCAGGGAGCTTTCCAGGCAAAGATTCAGAATGGCAGCTACTTCAGGCCCACCAGAAGATCCGTGAGCTGGCCATCAACATCCGTATGAAAGAGGACCTGATAGGAGAGCTCATTAAAACAGGTATGGAGCTGTTGAGCTGTTGTTGAACTCAACTCATGCTTGATCCTTTTCCTCCTCTTCTTCAAGGCCATTCTTTATGGCCTCTACAACAATACTACCTCCCCTGGTCATCTGTTTCTCTTCTTCACTGCTTGTGGAAAAGGCTAGCAGAGCTTTCTCTTGGAACATCAGACTTTGCCTTTTTTTTCCTTTTCCTTTGTTTGCTGTATCCTTCATGTCAGAGTTCCAACAGATGCCCTAATTAATTCATGAGCCTCGAGTCAGGTTTCTAAAGAAATCCAATTATTTATTAGGAGCAACATGTCGGCACTTATTCAAATGGAGTCAACTCTGCCCCACATAATGTATGGCCCCACTATGACCCTGTTTCCCCCACTCCTCCCTGGGTGTGTCATAAATCACATTCTCCAATGGAGCACTTTTGCGGGCTGTAGAAAACACGCCTCTCCTGCTGGCTCTGGTAACCTGGGATACAATCTGGAGAAAGGTATGCATGGAATGTGCTTCTGGTCATGGCAGCCGAGCTGCTCCATCAGTTTCTCCCCCCTCTTGCCTATGGCAACTGGAGAGCAGGCCTGGAATGCTTTACGAGTTGACACTTCAGCGTAAATTCTTCCTCTTCTTTCTCATTCATTTGATATCCAACTTTTCTGTTCAGGAAGTAGCTTAGTGGGCTGATCTTCTTCCATTGTCACAGAAATCTGTTTGTTTCAGGCAAGCATGCTCAAGCCATGAACAAACAGTACCAGCAGAAGATCCAACATTTGGAGCAGGAAGCCGAGCAGGTGCGGATGGAACTGAATGATGGCCAGAGGCAGTTGCAAGAGCTGGAAGGCAAAGAACCTCGGGACCCTGCCGAAAAGTGGAAACTCCAGGAATATCGCAGCAAAGTGGAAGCCGCTCAGAGCAAGGCAAAGGTAGCCTAGAAAAAAAGGAGGTACACATAAGGTCCTGAAGCCAAAAAATGGCTTAGATTGTTTAGCGAATCCCGACCTCCACTGTAAACTGGGTGTTATGGCATAGCGTAATCTGTGTGACGCCAACTATTTATCAATGTAAAATAGTTTAAGTTATTCTAGTTTAACATGTTAAAGGCACCCAGCTGTTGTGGCTTGTAATCATATGTGCCAGCGCAAATCTGACTTGTTTTTTGGCCAAGACGGAGTCATTTGAATTTTTGAATTTAAATGTGACATGCGAATTCTAGGCCTGTGATAGCAAACCTATGTCATGTGTGATGGAAGTGGCACACAAAGCCATCTCTCTGGGCACACCAGCCATTGCCCATTGCTCTTCTGGGTTATGGCGTGTGCATGTGTGTTGGCCAGCTGCTCTACGTGCACATATGTGCACCAGAAACCGGAAGACCAGGTGACCAGTGTGCATGCACGCACCAGAAACCGGAAGCTCAGCTTCCCGGAGTGGGCATGCACATCAGGGAACTGCTCTTCCAGTTTTTGGCACTCCTGCGCATGTGCTCACTCCCGTTTTGGCACTCAATGCCGAAAAGGTTCGCCAACACTGTTCTAGGCCATAGATTAGGCATTTCCCTGCCTGATGCTGGAATCATTTGGAGATTCAGACTTAGAAGGAAGAGCAGCCAAGTACGGCTGATCTTCGATGTACGACCACAATCGAACCCGAAATTTAGGTTGCTAAGTGAAACATTGGTGAAGTGACTTTTGCCCCATGTTACGACCTTTTATTTATTTATTTATTTATTTATTTATTTATTTATTTATTTATTTATTTATTCATTCATTCATTCAATTTCTATACCGCCCTTCTCCTGAAGGACTCAGGGCGGTGAACAGTTAAAATAACATACATATAAAATGTGAATATAAGATGATTAAGCCAATTTGGTTCATCGGTTAGGAATTTTCAGCATAAAGATTTAGAAAAATTAGAAGAGATTTATGCCAGCCCGGCTCGGTGAAATAGAAAGATCTTAAGTGCACGACGGAAAGTATGAAGATCTGGGATCATTCATATTCCTGGGGGTAACCTGTTCCAAAGGGTAGGTGCCCCCACAGAAAAGGCTCTTTCTCTTTCTTGCCGCTGGTTGTTAAATGAATCATTGCAGCTGTTAAATTAATAGGATGGTTGTTGAGTGAATTCCCCATCGACTTTGCTTGTCAGGAGGTCACAAAAAGGAGATCACATGACCCCAGGACACTGCAACCGTCATATATATGAGTCAGTATGCCAATTTTGACCAAGCGACCATAGGGATGTGAAAATCGGTTCTAAGTCATTTTTTTTCAGTGTCGTCGTAACTTTGAGCGGTCCCTAAATGAACCGCTGTAAGTCGAGGAGTACCTCTAATTAGGACGTGGTTCCATTGACCCTAATCATTGTCGGAGCTGCATGTCTGGTCCCACCATCTGCTACCCTCCCTGTGTCATCTCTCTTGGGACAGATCCTGCAGGAGAAGAAGCGGGCGACGGAGAGACTGGCATCCTTCTCTGCCCAGAATGAGAAGCGCCTGCTGGAGCTAGAGAGGAACGTGCAGCTGATGCGGCAACAGCAAGGTCAGCTCCAGAAGCGTTTGCGGGAAGAAGTGGAGCAGAAGCGACGTTTGGAAACCGAGATGCAGAAGAGACAGCATCGGGTCAAGGTAGAGACGGCTGGGCTCCAGCAGCATCCAAGCGAGACAAGCTGGTGATAGGCAGAGCTTGTCGATCGTGTTTGAATTGTATTTATTTCATTAGTAATAGCACTTAGACTTATATACCGCTTCACAGTGCTTTTCAGCCCCTCTCTAAGCTGTTTACTGAGTCAGACTCTTGCCCCCAATAATCTGGGTCCTCATTTTACCCACCTCGGAAGGATGGAAGGCTGAGTCAACCTTGAACTGGTCAGGATCGAACTGCTGGCGATAGGCAGAGTTAGCTTGCAATAGCAATAGCAATAGCAATAGCACTTAGCCTTATATACCACTTCATAGTGCTTTACATAGCAATAGCACTTGGACTTATATACTGCTTCATAGAGCTTTCCAGCCCTCTCTAAACCGTTTACAGAGTCAGCCTCTTGCCCCCAACAATCTGGGTCCTCATTTTACTGACCTCGGAAGGATGGAAGGCTGAGTCAACCTTGACCCAGTGAGATTCGAACTGCCAAAGTGCTAATAGCCAGCAGTCAGTAGAAGTAGCCTGCAGTACTGCATTCTAACTACTGCATCACCACGGCAGGGGAAGATATTATTATATACACAACATTGTGAAGTCACAGCTGCCAGTTCTTTAGCTGGTGTTGGCCCTCATATGCATCAAGTTTTTCCCAAGAATCTAGGGTGACATAATGGATTGGTATGGTATATAGCAATAGCATTTAGGCGTTACACTTATCGCCCCATAGCCCTTTGCAGCACTCTCTGGGTGGTTTACAAGGTAGAAGAATTATTTGCATATTGCCCCCAACAATCTGGGTCCTCATTTTACCGATCTCAGAAAGTTGGAAGGCTGAGTTAACCTCGAGCCCTGTCAGGATCGAACTCCAGGCTGTGGGCAGAGTTAGCCTGCAATGCTGCATTTTAACCACTGCGCCACCAGCGTTCTTCTATGTGCAGATACAAGTAATGGGGTCTTTTGTAATTGTAGTAGAGTAAACTAGCTGGTGAATTCTGAGATCCATTTACAGGGCATTTAGGCTGGCAAAGGATGAATTTAGAGAATACATGTGTGCACAGAATCTTTTAAACTGGGAACCAGTACGTTTTTGGCATTTGAGAACCACAATTAACATTCGGGATGGGTACAGCAGACATGGTTGGGTTCTATCTGAGAGCAGGGCCAGTAAATTAATGTTTTCCCCCTGGATTTTATATTTCTGGAGGACAATATTGGGTGGCTTTCCATCCCCATCTATGGAGGCTTCACAGGTTGGATTCTCACTCTGAAATGTTGATCAATTTTCAGTAGTCATGGTTGGAGTTTGTCCTGAGGAATTATTAAAAGTAGTTTAGAAGCTATATGCTGTCCAGAAGATCCAGGCTGTTCTCCTTTGTTTTAAACAGATACACCAACAGTAGCTGAATTGTGTATTTTTTTTTCCCTTCTATCTTTAGGAGTTGGAACTGAAACATGAGCAGCATCAGAAGATTCTGAGGATCAAAACGGAGGAGGTAGCTGCCTACCAGCGGAAGCACAGGAGTGGCAGCAATGACTCAATGATCAGTCTAGAACAGCAGCAGGTAAAGGCGACGACTCAATGATCAGTCTAGAACAGCAGCAGGTAAAGGCGACGACTCAATGATCAGTCTAGAACAGCAGCAGGTAAAGGCGACGACTCAATGATCAGTCTAGAACAGCAGCAGGTAAAGGCGACGGCTCAATGATCAGTCTAGAACAGCAGCAGGTAAAGGCGACGGCTCAATGATCAGTCTAGAACAGCAGCAGACATACTCCCTTTAAAATGGCGGCTTGTACTTATTTCTTCCCTAGGTGACTGCCACCATGGAAAGCAAAGGGGATGCTGTATTTAGGGCAGTGTTGGCGAACCTTTTCGGCACCAAGTACCAAAATGGGAGCGCTGGAAACGGGAAGAGCAGCTTTCTGGCGTGCACGCGCAGCAGCACCAAAAACTAGGAGAGCAGTTCCCAGGTGCGCATGTGTATGCAGGGAAGCTGAGCTTCTGGTTTCCATTGTGCGCATGCTCACCAGTCACCTGGTCTTCCGGTTTCTGGCAGCATGTGCATGCGAAGAACAGCTGGCTGGCGTGCATGCACATGCCGGAAACTAGAAGTTCAGCTTTCCGGTGCATGCATGCGCGCCAGGGAGCTGCTCTTCCAATTTCTGGCACTCCCGCATGCACAAAGACCAGCTGCGCACCAGAACCCAGAAGAGCAATGGGTGATGGCTGGCGTGCCCAGAGAGATTACTCTGCATGCCACTTTCGGCACTCGTGCCATAGGTTCACCATCACGGATTTAGGGGGTGGTTTTTCAGATTTTGGTAAAATTTCATTTCATTAATTTTGAATTTGATTTCAAATTAATGGATAAATAAATAAAAACAGTATCACAAACATATTCCGCTCTCTGAAGTAACTGGAAGGCGTGAGTCATGAACCCCACAGGCAGAAGATTGGGGATTCGTCTGGCCATATAGGGATTTTTGGAGTAGGAATTCTTGTTAGGCAGTTGACAATAAAAACTTACACATTGTTTAGCATGTCTGGTCACTGGGACAACCTGGTTTCCTTTTCTCCTGCTTGTCCATCAGAAAATTGAAGAGCAGAAGAAGTGGTTGGATGTAGAGATGGAAAAAATCCTCCAGCAGAGACGGGCCCTGGGTGACCTGGAAGATGAACTGACGAAGAGAGAAGCCATCGTCGCCAAGAAAGAAGCTCTCCTCCAGGAGAAGAATGACCTGGAAAACAAGAGACTCCGGTCTAGCCAGGTGGGCAAAATTGTCCCTTTGCGTTTTTGAGTTATATTATAGGGATCAATTTTGGTTAAGAAAGTAGATTAAACGAAAGACGATCACACAGATAACTTGTGTAAGAGATGCTGAGCGAATGACGAATGAAGAGCCACGGTGGCGCAGTGGTTAGAATGCAGTGCTGCAGGCTACTTCTGCTGACTGCCGGCTGCCAGCAGTTTGGCAGTTCGAATCTCACCAGACTCAAGGTTGACTCAGCCTTCCATCCTTCTGAGGTCGGTAAAATGAGGACCCAAATTGTTGGGGGCAAGAGGCTGACTCTGTAATCTGCTTAGAGGGCGCTGTAAAGCACTGTGAAGCGGTATATAAGTCTAAGTGCTATTGCTATTTATACAAAACATACAGATTTCTAAATCCTCTGCTACCATGATTTAGCTTTAAGTTCTGTTAAGTGTGGGGTAACTGCAAGGGTGCTATTTAGCAGGTTCTGATAGGTTCTGGAGAACCAGTAGCGGAAAGCCACGAGTTACATACAATGTATTCATGTAAGGTAGGAATCCGTAAGCAGGTTGGGCTGGCCCTAGGTTTTGCAAGAGGCAATTTCAGGCCAACATATTACTTTATTTTTATTTTTTTAAAATTAATTTGATATTTATCTGCCAGGCTTCAGGAGGAGAAAGTTCCTAGTTTCAGTGCCCCTGGTTCCATTTGGTCATATTTTCCACCTTGTAAAGCAGTCCCGTTATTCTACTACAGGCAGCCAGTATCTTGAATCAAGCCCGCCTTATTATTTTTGGCTTTTGAGATGAGCAATCTTTCTGCTATCTAAATCAGGGGTCCACAGCAGACGTGAAATCCAGCAGATTCTGACAGGTTCTGGAGAACCGGTAGCAGAAATTTTGAGTTATTTTGGAGAACTGGTAGCGGAAATTTTGAGTAGTTCAGAGAACTGGCAAATACCATCTCTGGCTGGCCCCAGAGTGGGGTGGGAATGAAGATTTTGCAATATCCTTCCCCTGGAGTGGGGTGGGAATGGAGATTTTGCAATATCCTTCCCCTGGAGTGGGGTGGGAATGGAATTTGCAGTATCCTTCCCCCAGGAGTGGGGTGGGAATGGAAATTTTGCAATATCCTTCCCCCGGGAGTGGGGTGAGAATGGAGATTTTGCAGTATCCTTCCCCCAGGAGGGGGGTGGGAATGGAAATTTGCAATATCCTTCCCCTAGAGTGGGGTGAGAATGGAGATTTCGCAGTATCCTTCCCCTGCCACGCCCACCAAGCCACGCCCACCAAGCCACACCACGTCCACAGAACCGATAATAAAACAATTTGAATTCCACCATTGGGTAACTACCTCTGAATCAGTTTGATTAAGCTTAGGCAATTCTACCGCTACTACTGAGCAATGCTTTGGACTTGACTTCAGAAAGAAATTTCAGAACATTGAAGGTGTTGTAAGTACTGCATCTCTCTGCAGCTCTTTAAAGCAGCTGTGTCTTCCTGGGATCTGTTGACCTTCTCTAATTTTGTTTTCCTAACCTGTCTTCAGTAAACATTTACTTGCCATTGAAGCTATTGAAGTCTGGCAAATGTGCAGACTCCGGTTCCTGACTGTTGGGCACTGAATGTTCCTTAAGATCTTTTTCTTCTCTCTCTCTGCCTCAGGCTCTGAATGATGACATTCTCCGTGTCTCCAGCCGCCTGGAGTACCTGGAGAAAGAGCTAACCCAGAGGAGTGGGCAGCTTTGTCACAGCAGCGCACAGGACCAGCAGCTCATCCGGCAAGAAATCAATAATTTGCGGCAGGAGAAGGACCAGTTGCTCAAGCAGAGATTGGAGATCGATGAGAAATTACGTCAGGGCACCTTGCTGTCACCTGAGGTAAGCAGATCTGGTCGTTCTATTTTGAAAATAGATAATAATCCCGTTACACACAAAAAACGACAGATGTAAAATCAGTGTTTGGTTGAAGCATCATGGAAGTCGGTAAATGCTGTGCTTACTGAATTCTGTATGGAAGTTTCCAATTTATCCTCACACCAGCAATTCCATGAAAAAGCTTGGATTGAGATTACCAAATACCATTTAAATAATAGTCATTAGGATAATGAGGTATCTTTGAGTTTGTACTGAACCATGAATGCCATGGTGCTCAACGGGGGACTTGGTGATACTTTAGAACAAGAATCTCCAAACTTGGCAACTGTAAGACTTCAACTCCTAGAATTCCTCAGCCAGCTTGCCAAATTGGGAGATCCCTGCTTTAGGACATGATCTCCCTTTGTTCTACCAATGGCCATACTGTAACAGTAACTGAATGGAAGGGAGGGAGGGAGGGAGGAAAAATAGATGAGAGAGGAAGGAAGGAAGGAAAAATAGATGCTTTAGAGAGGAAGGAAAAATAGATGAGTGAGAGAGGAAGGAAGGAAGGAAGGAAGGAAGGAAGGAAGGAAGGAAAGAAGGAAGGAAAGAAAAATAGATGCATTAGAGAGGAAGGAAGGAAAAATAGATGAGTTAGAGAGGAAGGAAGGAAAAATAGATGAGTGAGAGGAAAGAAGGAAGGAAGGAAGAAAAAATAGATGAGTGAGAGGAAGGAAGGAAGGAAAAATCGATGCATTAGAGAGGAAGGAAGGAAAAATCGATGAGTGAGAGGAAGGAAGGAAGGAAGGAAGGAAGGAAGGAAGGAAGGAAGGAAGGAAAGAAAAGTGAGGATTGGGATTCTAGACAACTGAAGTATCAATTTACCACTCAAGTGGATCAAATGATTTCTCAGGGTGGGTCTGTTTCTTGGGTCTGTTTTTAGGAGGAGCGGATTCTTTTCCAGTTGGACGAAGCCATTGAAGCTCTGGATGCTGCCATAGAATATAAGAACGAGTCCATTACTTGCAGGCAGCGAGTTCTGAGATCCTCAGCCAGCCTTCTGTCCCAATGTGAGATGAACCTTATGGCAAAACTCAGCTACCTCTCTTCCTCCGAGACCCGGGCACTTCTCTGCAAATACTTTGATAAGGTAGGCATCCAATAATGCATGGCTCAGAAATGGGTGACCCCAACCATAGAAACAGTGGGCCATAGAGCCATAGAAACAGGGACGCGGTGGCTCAGTGGCTAAGACACTGAGCTTGTCGATTGAAAGGTCGGCAGTTCAGTGGTTCGAATCCCTAGTGCCGCGTAATGGGGTGAGCTCCCATTACTTGTCCCAGCTTCTGCCAACCTAGCAGTTCGAAAGCATGTAAAAAAATGCAAGTAGAAAAATAGAGACCACCTTTGGTGGGAAGGTAACAGCATTCCGTGCGCCTTTGGTATTGAGTCATGCCGGCCACATGACCACGGAGACGTCTTCGGACAGCGCTGGCTCTTCGGCTTTGAAACGGAGATGAGCACCGCCCCCTAGAATCGGGAACGATTAGCACATATGTGCGAGGGGAACCTTTACCTTTAACCATAGAAAGATAGCATGTCAGAGGAGACACTGTAGACTTCTCTCTTGCATGTCACTTTACCTTGTTGAGAAATTGATTGGCGTTGTAGAAGAACATTTAGCTAATTAAACCACTGGGTACCTGTTCAGTTCTGGGATAACTGTTTGTAGAGTTTGGCTTCGTGAAACTGCCAGTTGCCTTTTTCATAACCACGACGAGTTGAAATCTTCCAAATATTCCTGTAATGATCAGGTGGTGACCTTGCGAGAAGACCAGCACAAACAGAGTGTGGCATTTTCTGAACTGGAGATGCAGCTGGAAGAGCAGCTACAGCTGGTGTTTTGGTTGGAGGTGGCCCTGGAACGTCAGCGCTTGGAGATGGACCGTCAGCTGACCTTGCAACAGAAGGAACATGAGCAGGACATTCAGCTCCTGCTCCTGCAGAGTCGGGGTAATAAATAGGACTGAGGAGCAATCCTGGTTACTGTTAAATCCTTATTTGATCACTGGTGGCACTGCCTCTCCTAAAAACACACTACATAAGTTAATAATTGTTCCAGTTGTTTAGATGAAACTGTAAGAAAAATGTAGACATCTGTGGTGGCCATGCCCTAAATAACCATTCTGCTTTGTTGAAGAGTTCTTCAATTGGGAAAAATCACCTCCTTCTCATCTGAAATGAACCCTGCCAATGGTTTACCATCCATATTTCCTAAGGCATATAAACTGATGCCACATAAGAAATGGATTCCATTCTTGTCTCCTGCCAATTTGGAAAACTGAAAGGCCTCTTCCATTGAATCTGTAGAAATGTACTTAGCTGAAAAACCCGACACAACAGCAGAGATCTTTGAATAACCTTACAATGAATGGTAAAGTTAAGCCTCTAATCAAAATTGGACTTTAGGAGACTATATGGACCCAACCGTGTAAACATCTCAGATAACAGTGAGGGAGGGCTTGTCATTTCTCTCTTCTGGAGTGATTTTTCCAACTTTGCAAACAAATCTACAGCTCTGGTTTTCTTGTGCTCCCACATTTAAGTACCTCCAACCCTGATGTGCCTTTTAAAGATCAGTGTCAGAGTTCCGACGGATACCCTAATTAAATCATGAGCCTCGAGCCAAGTTTTAAAAGAAATCCAGTTATTTATTAGGAGCTCCATGTCAGCAGGTTCCCAAATGAAGCCAACTCTGACCCCACGTTAATTTACAGCCCTAATCATGACCTTGTTTCCCCCCTCCCCCCAGGGTATGTCATCAATCACATTCACCAAGAGAACAATTTCGTGGGTTGTAGAGATCACTCCCCTCCGGCCGCTGTGGGTAACCCTGGGAGACAGCCTTGAGAAAAATATGTCTGGAATGTGCTCCTGTCTTTGGCTGCCGTACTGCTTCGTCGGTTTCCCATCCCCCTTGCCTATGGCAACTCAAGAGCAGGGCTGCTTTGCGAGTTGACATTCAGTCAGATCAACTAAAGTGCTACTCTCTGCTGTGACATAAGAATAAGCTCATTATTTATTAGCTGTTCTTACATTTTGTTGCATATAGAAATGCATGTTTATCCTTAAGATAAATGTATCCATACAGACACACTTGAAGTTTCCTTTTGTTTTCCTTCATCTTCTACTTATTTTAATTTTGTAATTTTTTTTTTAAAGGGCTGTCTCGGTTACTGTGCAAGTAATCATCCCCATGGTTTGTCCAAATCTCTTGTGTTTTTAACAAGATTTTCTTCGTTCTTTTGCAGAACACATAGAAGAAGGACAGGCAAACAGCAGACTTCAGTATGAACAAAAGATCCAGACATTGGGAAAGGAATTGGCTCATTACAAATGGCTAAATGAGGAATTAACCCAAAAGTTAAAGCCGTCGGAGGGACACAGTGGAGGTGAGGAAAGGTTTCTGATGTGGTGAATTTGCCTTTGCTTTTCCGCTGGTTGTAGAGGACTGAGGAAATGGCCTTGAGGACAGGAGGAAATGCTCAGATAAGAGAGGACAGGAAGTGGGGCAGGAAGGTAATGAATAACTTAGGGCAGGTGTCGGCAATATTAAACCCTCAAAGAGCCACAAAGGTCCTAACTGGAAGCCCCCATTCAATTCTGGAGCCGACCGGAAGTCCGGTTCCCCCACCATAGAGTCTTCTCCTAGCACAGCGTCCTTTTTTCTCTACCTATCTTAACCGAAAGCCCTATCAATTGTGGAGCTGACTGGAAAACCCACCCCTTGCCATAGTCTCCTCCTGGCATGCCATGCTTCCCCCCCCCCAAAACCGGAAGCTCCTCTCAAAATTGTGGCAACGACCAGCGAGAGGGAGCCGAAGCAGAGGGATGAAAGAGCCACATGTGGCTCCAGAGCCGCGGGTTGCTGACCCCTGACTTAGCGGGAAAGAGAGGACGAGATACTGCCTAGGAAACCATCAGACAAGATAAAGGAATCTGCAGTTGTTTAATGGTCAGAGAAAGAAACTTAGGAAAGATCAAGCAGTTAAAAGGAGATGGGAAGTTTTGTGCTTTCAGACACGCAAGATTGTTAGTGTAGACTTGCAGTAAAGTAGAATTAGTTCATCTAGTCATGCTCCCAAATGGGAACTGGGTGCATCTGGACTCAGGATCTCTACAAACAGGCATCTTGGGAAAGGAGCCATGGCACCAACTGTGTCGGGCAATGCTGTCCCAGAATCACCAGGAGCTAAACACGCAGGTTGCACTATGGTGTATCACGTCTGAGTACATGGATCCTGTTTGGTCCTTGTTCGAGCATTACCTGCCACTTCACTTTTTTTTTTTAATTTGATTTATATGCCGCCCTTCTCCAGAGACTCAGGGCGGCTTACAATGCGTTAAGCAATAGCCTTCATACTTTTGTATATTTATACAAAGTCAGCTTATTGCCCCCACAAACTGGGTCCTCAATTTACCTACCTTAGAAAGGATGGAAGGCTGAGTCAACCTTGAGCCTGGTAAGATTCGAACTTACAGTAATTGCAGACAGCTGGTGTTAATCACAATGCTATCAGTCTGCTGAGCCACCAGGTCACTTGACTAGTTGATATAATGTACCATATTTTTCGGAGTATAAGACACACTTTTTTCCCCTCCTAAAGGAGGCTGAAAATTTGGGTGCGTCTTATACTCCGAATGTAGCTTTTTCAAAGCTTTTTTTCAGCCTTAACGATCTCCGTCCTTTGCCTGCTCCCTTCGACTCTCAGCTGTGCTTTAGAAGCTTTTTTTCAGTGAAGCGATCTTCCGTGTTTTGCCTGCTCCCTCCGACTCTCAGCTGTGAAGCTTTTTTTCAGCCCTAAGGAGGTGCTAGCGAGTGAAGCGATCTCCGTGGTTTGCCTGCTTTTCTCATTGCTTCTCTCTCCAAAGATCAGTTGTGCTTTAGAAGCTGTTTTTTTATCCCCAAGCAAGGGATAAAAACCGGCAAACTAATGTGCTGAAGCTGACCAGACTAAGGACGCTAGCCAGATGAATACCTGGTAGGCAGATTTTTTTTTTCCTATTTTCCTCCCCAAAAACTAAACTGCGTCTTATACTCTGGTGCATCTTATACTCCGAAAAATACGGTACCTCCTAGGTACACCACTCAAGTATATTCAAAATGGTTCTACTGCATGCAAAGCAACTGGCTTTGTGAAACCCAAACCAAAGCTACTAGATCGATCATGTTGTTCCATTTTTTTATTTTTGGTCTTTTAACGACTCCGCAATCCCTTGCATCGGGGTGGAGTTGGGGCAACCGAAGGGAGCTGAGTGTTGATTGGCCGGATGCCCTTCCTGTCACTAATGCGGAGTTCACAGCAGATATATTCTCATTGTGCCTAGAGAAATATCTGCCTCTACCTAGGATCGAACTCACAGCCTGCTGATTGTGAGGCGAGAGCTCCACCTCTAGGCCACTGCACCACTCCAACCATGTTGTTCCATCACTCTCACTAAAAGTTTCTTTTCTCACAACAGGTATGGAGAGGAGCATCTTTGCAGTTGGGGATAGAGCCAGTTCACTCAGCACACATGAAGATTTTACCAAAAATAGCCAGCTGGAACCATCCTTGCAGTTGGAGCCCTCAGAAAGGAGTCAAAGAAAGAGAGAGGAACCCCGGGACTTGGTGCATACGCCGTTACCATCCACCTGGAGGCGCTGCTCACTCTCTAGTGCCAATAACTTGATAGTAGAAGAGTTTCGTCAAATGGAAACAGGCAAGGAGATTCCTTTGCCACCCAGATCCCGTAAAGAATTGCACCGGGTCAGCCAGAACATCATCCCTGGGTTGTCTTATCCAGAAATCATTGATGTCAGAAAAAATCCACTCTAGTTCTGAGATGTTGACTATTCCATCTAAAATAAGCTACTAAGCACCTTCTGAAGATAACTGCTCATAAATCACCAAAAAGGCAGTAGGTGGGTTCATCCATTATGCAAAAATCTGAAGGAAAGTAACTGGGATTAACAAAAGGATCCATGACAGCCGTTTTGTATCTGAAGGACTGTCGCATAGATGGGGCAGAATTGCTCCAGAAGACAGGACAAGAAATCATAGATCAGCGGTGTCCAACCATGGCAACTTTAAGACTTGTAGACTTCAACTCTCAGAATTCCCCAGCCACTCTTAGGAGTTGAAGTCCACAAGTCTTAACGTTGCCAAGGTGGTGGACACCTCTGCCATAGATTTTTCATTATCGCTTTTGTAATGATAGAAAAAGAAAAAAGGGACGTGGTAGCTCAGTGGCTAAGATGCTAATCTTGTCGGTTGAAAGGTTGGCAGTTCAGCGGTTCGAATCCCTAGTGCCGCGTAGCAGAGTGAGCTCCTGTTACTTGTCCCAGCTTCTGCCAACTTAGCAGTTCGAAAGCACGTAAAAAATGCGAGTAGAAAAAACAGGGACCACCTTTGGTGGGAAGCTTAAAGCATTCCGTGCGCTTTTGGTGTTTAGTCATACCGGCCACATGACCACAGAGACGTCTTTGGACAGCGCTGGCTCTTTGGCTTTGAAACGGAGATGAGCACCGCCCCCTAGAGTCGGGAATGACTAGCACATATATGCGAGGGGAATCTTTACCTAATGATAGAAAATGTCCAATCATGGAAAACACTGCCTCAGAAGTTGGTGGTCTCCTTCACTGGAGATCTTCAAACAGAGGCTAGATAGCTGTCTATCAGAAATACTATATCGGTGGATTAGAGATGATGAGAAGATCCCTTCCTGCATATACAATCTCCAGATTGTACAAATCACATGCTGCTTTAATATAATGAATGAACCCAGTCAAATGTTGACATCTTCGCAGATCTTTTACCTGGACTTCACTGGCTTTGTTATTTTTGTATAATTGCCTTTTACGGCAAAAACTGCTTGTTTCCATTCTTTACAGAAACTTTTCTTTGCAAATCTGGATTTCCCAGAACGAATGCCATTCTAACAAAGGGACGGTAAATTTGATCCCTTTGCAAATATGTACACATATTTTAAGTAGCTTCTTGGACTGCTCTTTCAATAAACTAGATGGCTCTTTGTAAATTTGTCTACAGTTTGCCCTTGAGAAAGTTTGGTCATAAACTTGGCTAAACTGCTATTTGACTTTTCTTTCCCTGCAGATACAGCCAACAGGTTCAGGATTAGGACTTCAAAAGTGTGGTTGAGTCAAAGTTAGCGACTTGGAGTACTTAAGCACAAATCTAAGATGTGCTAAACCTTTAGCGGCCGTTTGAAAAATCAGTTTGTCAAAAGAAATTAATTTATTTTACAAAAGAACAATTTAAAAGTGGTTGCTTTTACTGCTCTCAGTTCTGGACATTCCTCTTAAAACCTTGCAAAGGCCATACAGTGGCATAGCCCTTACTTTAAAAAAACCTATATAAAATACAGCAGGGGTCTCCAAGCTTGGCCCCTTTAAGTCTTGTGGACTTCAACGCCCAGAATTCTGGGAATTGAAGTCCACACGTCTTAAAGGGGCCAAGCTTGGAGACCCCCTGAAATACAGAATTCATTTCTCCTCTTCTTGGAATTCAGCAAGGAATTGCTGTCAGCCACACACAAGCGATGCCTTTTGGTGACTGAATCCTGATTTGGATTGCAAAGTTTGTCCTGAAGAGGTTGAAGGTCTGGCTCCAAAATATTCCCACAGGCCATCTCGTTTCAGCAGAGTGGCCTTTTTCGTGAGTAGGTCCTGGTAATGGATCTCTTTCTAGCCGGCGTGCTGCGGAAAAGAGAGAAGTCCTCGTACGCAGCTCCAAATGTATCCTGGTCTTCCCCTATAGGAGAAAATAGGTGTGAAAAATCCCAATGGAACAACTGTTAAGAACAGAAATGGGGGAACTCACAATTTGTTTGAAGGGTGTGTAGGACTTTCTAGCTTTCTTAAGGGAATGTCTTTTCAAATCATCATCCTCTTTTGACGATCCCATAATCACTTGTGGGGCGGAGTCTGGGCAACTGAATGGAACTGAGTATTTACTGGCCAGATGCCCTTCCTGTCGCCAATGCGGAGTTTTTTTCAGCAGATATATTCTCAGTGTGCCCGGAGAGAGAAATATCAGCCTCTACCTAGGATCGAACTCACAGCCTCCTGATTGTGAGGCGAGAGCTCCACCTCTAGGCCACCGCACCACTCAAGGGAATGTCTTTTCAAATGAAAGAAGAAAAACAGTTTGCCGTCATCTAGGTTAGTGTGACGTGTGTAGCGGAAGGGGAAAAGGAATCCGCGTCCTCCTCCTCTATTGATTCTAATTTGGCTAAACAGGTAGCGACCAGTTGCTTCGCGAGCTTTTGAAGTTATGATGGACCCCCCCTCAAAAAGTACTTATGACCTGGTTCTGAAGTTCTGACACAGCTGTCTCTCCCACAGTCCTGTGGCCGGTTTTGGGCACTCGGCAACGGCCTGCATTTATGGCTGTTTGAAGCATTCCCTGGTTATGCGGCCGTGATTTGCAGAGTTTTTGCTTAAAACTGGTTACTATTCAAAGGCAGGATTGAGGAAAGCTAACCTCAAACAGGTCATCGTTTTTTCAGCTACGATCGCCGCTCAGGAAATCAAGCCTAGCTACAACTTGGTTTTACGCTGTATGAATATGTTTGTCAGCTTTGGAAGCCATATTAGGCCGGAAGCTTCCATGCTGCCACCTTCTCCTGTGTGGGAAAGTAGGAGGGGGGGATTTAGTAGAGGGGTTGTCTTTAGACATAATAGCATACGTCCTGTCAATTAAGGTCAGGCCAATCCTGCATCTGGAGAAGGAGTAGTTGGAGTGAGGTCTGGAAATGGGACGGATGGTGATTGGAGCATGTGATCGACTGAGAAGTGAAGGGATGTTTTGGGGGTTTTGATTTACTGAGGGAAAACTCTGACCTCTCAGATTCGGGTTTTCCCAGATGTGCCAGTTTACCTATTCTGGTAAATAGAACTTTGAAAAATGCTTGCTTCAGAGTCTTTACTTGGAGTTGGGGTTTTTCTGGAACGCTGACAATGTTCTCCAAAGCCATTGTAATTGCCAGCCCTTGAATTTGCCTTTTTGCCTTTCTCACGTCACATCATTTCGCTTCTCGTGTTTTTAAAGCCACGTTGAGAGAGAGAGCAGGGGCTTTTATTGGTCTCGAAAAACCCTTTCTCGGCTCAAAAGAAAGCCGAGATATTTCAAGTAAGCAAGCCTCGGGTTGATTTTGAAAGGGCACCGAGAACTTGCATCGTCACAATATTGAGTGGCAAGAAATCGAGCTCCCTTGAAACGTTGTTATTCGTTACCCCAAGGGTTTGAAATGCAAATTGGCATACCTTTTGGGCACTTCCTCTGGGTTGCAGCAGGGCCTTTGTAGAGGAGAGGGGACTGTTCCAGGGCCCAAAGGCCACTAGCAGAGATCACGCCGTTTCCTGAAGATTTGGGTGGAGTCGTATCTGGAGTTGGGAAAACAGGAGGTTTAAACTTAATTGAAAAAAAAATTGCATCTAGCACTGAAGGAAAAAAAATCTAAGGAGCTATTTACAGGAGATAAAACGGCTTTCAGGGAGTCCACCGGCCATAAGTAGAAAATAAAACAAGGTATCAATAGCTCTGCATAGGTTTATCCTGGTAGCTCACTGAAATTAAAGATCAAGATCCAGGTTCTCATGACATCAACAAACCACAGAAGAAATGAACCAAGGACCAAGAGAGTCTGAACAGACACCTGCTTGGAAATGCTTTAATTTGGATTCCTGCAACTAAGCTTTGTATTCTTAACTAGACTCGTATGAAAAGGTCTGGCGGATGGGACTTAAATTTAATAGCTGCCTTGACAGTCCAAAAGTACCGTATTTTTCAGAGTATAAGATGTACTCCCCCACTCTAAAAGAGGGTGAAAATTTGGGTGTGTCTTATACACTGAATACCCACCCAGCAGCCCCCACCCTTCGGCCTCCGCACGTCCTCTCCAACGGAGCTTTCGGAGGGTGAAAAAGCAAGGCGCAGAGGCCAAAACGGCAACTGGGAACAACTGCTGTACTGACTGGAGTGCCCTGCGATGATCAGCTGCATTTTTGAAGCTGCGTATCTGCCCCAACGAGGCACGAGTGTAGAGAGCACGCACGCGCTCACAACCAGCAAACCTGTTGCTAAAGTTCACCTCTGGGAACAGCTGATTGGGGGTATTCCGGGAAGCCGACCCACCCGCCAATCAGCTGCTCGTGCTGAATCAGGCTAATGTGCTGAAGCTGACCAGGCTGCTTGCTAAGGACGCTAGTATACCGATGGATGCTGGTAGGCAGAGGCAGATATTTTTTTCCTCCTTATTTTCCTCCCCCAAAATTAAGGTGCGTCTTATACTCTGGAGTATCTTATACTCCAAAAAATACGATACCTGAGAAGTTGAAGATGTCCTCCAAGATCGTTGACTTTGAGGATACCGTCTGTTCTCCCATGCTCAGCAGTTCATTTGAGTAGAGTTGAGCTGCTCCGGGGTTCTCTTTTGCTAGGCATGGCCTTTTCGTTTCTTGGCTAGCCTCCTCACCCAGTGCTCTCTGCTCCTGAGCCCTTTTTCTAGACTCTAGCACCCGAGTGTTCCTGAAGATGTTCTCGTCCTTATTGCCTTCTGTATCACTCCCATGTGGCTGATCTTGAAGCTTATCAATTCCTTCAAGTTCCAGGTCTCCCAGGAGCCGAACCTTTCTGCTACTGAAGAGTTCTGATGCTTCCTTGGCCCCGGGAGGTGGGGCTGGCTCTTCTCCAACGGCTTCTGCCGGCCTTTCGCTTCTGCTGTAGCCCACTGTGGCCCTTTTCCTTCGCGGCCAATCTTTGATGGCCTCGGGGGTAACCTTCCCTTTACGTTTCGGAGACGGGGTCCAAGGGATGCCGGCGCTGCCCTGGGAAGGGGAAGTTGTAGATGAGGTACAGAGAGTGGTGGGTGAATAGGAATGGCATATATAAGTCTGCCCGCCCATCCCAAACTTCCCAGGGGTGTTGTGGGCAGAGCGAACGCAGGATGGTGAGATGGAGACGGGTTCCAATTTCTCCAAGTGCCTACTACACCAGGCCACCGAAACGTCCCCCACAGCGCGATCATTTTCCTCCCCCTTGAGTTTGTCAGACAAATTGAGAGGCCGCTGTGCGAGCTCGGAAGCCACTTTTCTGATGCGGAGCTTCGGCAAACCAGAAGCTTGCATTTCAAGCTCAACTTCATAGGTCAGCGGCGTAGCTGTGGCCCCGAGACTTTGAGAGGAGGCCGCCTTCTCTTCCTTCTCCAGCCGTGCGGCGGCTTCCCGTTGCCTTCTGTCGGCGGTGCAGCGCAATGCATAGGCGCCAGACCCTGGCTTTGAGATTGCAAGCGGGGAGTCCTGATCTCGCCTGGGAGGACTTGTGAAGAGCAGAGGCTGCCTACCTGCAGCGTCCTCTGCTGAAGAAGGGCTACTCTTAGAGCCTGGATCTACAGGAGAACCATCTGAAAGAGACTTGCTGAGATCCAGCTTTTCGCACAATACTACGGCATGCGCAAAGTGCATGGGATTATTGGAAGAGAAGGTAGGCGACAGGCGTCTCTCTAAATCCTTCCTCTTAGTTGGACTTATTATTTTAGTTGTTGGTTCAGGTCTCTGATCCAGTGAAGCATCCTCCGTATTGCCAGGTTTAATAAATGGGCTGGTTTCAGCCCCAAGGCTTCTGGTACCCATAGAGGGATGTTCCTCTCTGGGCAAGGAAGGAAGGGAGCCCAGGGTTTTTATGGGGGAGGTCTTTCGGACACTCTGTGTTTCTTGGGGACTGCAAGAGTTTCTCCCCAGCTTTTCCCTAGTTGGAAAAAGTGTGCAAGGGCTCCCAGCTTTTGCAGACCCATTACAGGACGAAGGGATACCGTCTGATTGGAAAGCAGAACGAATCTCTGAAGCGGATTCGGAAACGGTCCTAATATTCGGACTGTTCTGGATATGTGTCAAACCCAGTTCTGGATGAGCATCTTTGAAGGCTGAAGAGGATGCTCCTGTCAACAGCGAGGGGAAGTCCACAGATGAGACTGGCTCAGGGCAGGTATTTCTTCGTATCTCAAACGTCCGGTTCTCAGCCGAAACCATAGGCATTAATGGGGGCGCGATTCTCAAGGAAAGCCTTGGAGATTGCAGTTCTGAGTATGGCTTCCTCTGAAGAGCAAACGGGGACGAAGGAGGCGACAGAATGATGGGCGAATCGGGACCATCTGCAGGCAAAGCAAACACGTCATCCAGCACGTCAGAGAGCGGTGGTTTCTCTGGAGTTTGGAGTTCTGCTGCCTTGGGTGAGGAAGGATCCCCGTTCTTCTTCTCCGCAATCCAAGGCAGACAGGATTCCTGGTTTTCAGTGGATATAGGCAAGGATTTGCTCTTCTGTCTCACAGGGGAGAAAAGATTTCCCAAACATTTGGCCACCGAATTTTTAACGGCTGGAGTTTTCTGGGGAGTCCGTCGTGCCTTTTCTTGAATCCGAGGAGATCTTCTCAGCGTGCTGCCTTTGGGATTTAAGAGCTCCTGGGAAGACTGAAAATAACTCTTCCCTGGTGCCTGTGAAAGAAGCGTGGAAAAGGTCAGAGATACAGAGAAAAGGACAGAATAAACTCTGCCCTTTTTTAAGCATGAAGATACCCTGTTTCCCCCAAAATAAGACATCCCCTGATAATAAGCCCAATTGGGCTTTTGAGTGCATGACAATAAAGCCAAGTGCTTATTTCAGGGTTCAAAAAAATATAAGACAGGGTCTTATTTTCGGGGAAACATGATAGCAATAGCACTTAGACTTATATACCGCTTTACAGTGCTTTACAGGCCTCTCTAAGCAGTTTACAGAGGCCCCCAACAATTTGGGTCCTCATTTTACTGACCTTGGAAGGCTGAGTCAACCTTGAGCCTAGTGAGATTTGAACTGCCAAATTGCAGGCACCCAGCAGTCAGCAGAAGTAGCCTGCAGTACTGCACTCTAACCACTGTGCCACCGCGGCTCGATGTTTTCAAGAAATGTTGAAAACAAAGATCTTAGCAGAACTGCGGTGTGTAATAATTGCTTTGTAGAATTAGCTGGAGCTCACTTAACAACCCTCTTTAAAGATGGCATGTACCTTCTTCTATGAACAGCAACTTCATATCATTGAATTCTAATATATTTTAGATAAACACCTACTGAAGAATATATTACCTATCAGTAGGCTGAGGTCATTTGTAAGTGTACAATTGCCAAGCAGATGCCTTGTAAATGGTTAGTCTAGATCCAAGAACTTTTAAAAAGAGCAAAGAAACAGGGAAAAACAGTGTCGATCACCTAGAATTACTTTTGGTGAGATGGGCATACATTTGATTAATAAATTTTAAGAAACCAGAAGAATATTGAGAAAAACAGAAAGATGGCAATTCTACCTGAGGAACAGGCTCATCAAAGGTGAGTTGTTTTCTTCTCGTTTGGGGAGAGCTCGTTCTCCCCAAACTAAATCCACCGAAAACTTCTCCAAAAAGTATACTCTTTGGAGATTGGGGGGCTTTTACGGGAGGTGAAGCCAGACCTGTGAATAAAGATTCAACAGTTTAGACAAGCTTAAACAAATGTTATCTGTAAGTTTGCAGGATAAACTCTACCTATTATTGATATAAATCAAAATGAAAACCCCATGTCCTTCTAAATACTACTGAACTACACCTCCTAGCATCATTTAGCCAGCCTAGTCATTGGTGAGGGATGCTGAGAACTTCAAGGAAATAATATCTGGAAGGCTGGGGTTGTTTGAGTCACGGTGGCACAGTAGTTAGAGTGCAGTACTGCAGGCTATTTCTGCTGCCTGCCGGCTGCCTGCAATTTGGCAGTTCAAATCTCACCAGGCTCAAGGTCGACTCAGCCTTCCATCCTTCTGAGGTGGATAAAATGAGGACCCAGATTGTTGGGGGCCATGTGCTGACTCTGTAAACCACTTAGAGAGGGCTGTAAAGCACTGTAAAGCGGTATATAAGTCTAAGTGCTATTGCCATTGTTTACTCTATTAGAAAATAGGAAAGGCTTTGATGTCAATTTAAGTTGGAGATCAAAAAGAAACCTGTTCTAAATAGTACAGACATAAATACTGATACAAGTGAGGAAACTCAATCTCTCCCTTGCTTGCATCTCTATTAGATCTCCTTCCTTACCTGGTTCTTCCAGATGTGCAGAATGCACTTGTGGTGTGTTCTTCTGGTTTGGCTCTAGGGAGCGGATGTTGCTGGAGAGAAATTTATCCTGCATCAATTGCTTGATCCGCGGACTTCTTCTTAAACCATCTTTTAGGAAGAGAGAACAAAAGGGGAGAGAATCAAGGAGCGTTAATGCTTGATATAGACCAGTGATGGCTAAACTTTTTGCTGTTGCGTGCCAAAAGCGGGAGGAGCGCGGGGGTTTCATGTGTACGCGTGCCCACACTCAATACCCCTCTGCGCCCTGCTCCCCCACTTTTGGCAGGCGATGGCCCAGTGGGCCCATTTTTCGCCCTCCCCAGGTTCCAGAGGCTTTCTTGGAGTTTGGGAAGGGTGAAAACGGCCTTCCCCACCACCCCAGAAGCCCTCTGGAGGCCAGAAACAGCCCGTTTCTCGACTTCCGGGCCCGGAAGGCCCAAAAATCAGCTGGCTGGCGTGCGCATGCATGCAGGAGCTGAGCTAGGGCAACATTCGCGTGCCCACAGATATGACTCAGCGTGCCACCTGTGGCACGCGTGCCGTAGGTTCGCCATCATGGATATAGAGTATGTCACCCTTGGAAAGAAATACTGAGGACTGGAAGCCCCACTGATCAAAAGAAACAACACTTCAAAGCTCATGACAAATTCTTTGGATACTATCATTTTTCAGAAGCATAAATTGGCAAGGTGGAAGACTGCTAGTCTCTGCCTCTAGCAAATAAGGGTTCTAGACACCACCACTAAGAGGCAGAATTAACACTAAACTTGGAGACGTGACTACAAAGGGCTGCGGTTAGCGTCGGTCCGTGTCCTTCAAACTGCCTTTCTCTCGCTCTCTCACAGTCACACACCCCCGAGGTGGGTTTCAGCCGGTTCTGACCAGTTCTGGAGAACCAGTAGCGGAAATTTTGAATAGTTCAGAGAACCTCTGCCTCCCGAGTCCCAGCTGATTGGGAGGGAATGGAGATTTTACACTATCCTTCCCCTGCCATGCCCACCAAGCCACACCCACAGAACCAGTAAAAATTTTTGAGACCCACCACAACACCCCCCCTCCCCATGATCTAGATGAAATTGGAGCCACTTTGCACCAGAGTAGAAAGGCTGAGTCTCTATTTCATCCTGTGACTTGGCTGCTTTGAAAAGATGAAAGTAGCTGAGATAACAATGCTGTACCTGGTACATGGCTCTTACCCAAAGCCAGAATTTAGTCATAAGAGCTGGGGTGGCGCAGCAGTTAGAATGTAGTACTGCAGGCTAATTCTGCCCACTGCCAGCAGTTCGATCCTGATCGGCTCAAGGTTGACTCAGTCTTCCAAAGTCGGTAAAATGAGGACCCAGATTGTTGGGGGGCAATAGGCTGACTCTGTAAACCGCTTAGAGAGGCTGTAAAGCACTATGAAGCGGTATATAAATCTAAGTGCTACTGCTATTTCTCAAATTCTTGTTGAGGGTTCAGACCACATCCTGTGTATAAACTAAAGTAATCTATAACAGGCCAAGGTTAGAGATTCATAAGAAGCGCTTCTCCTTCTTGCTCTGCTATGAAGATAATTTTAATTGCACTCCTGTAACCAGCATCTCTCAATCCTCGAGTCAGTTTGATTTGCAAGAGCCTGCCAATCGGTACTTACAGGTTATAGTTTTTTCAGGAGATTCTTCTACAATGCCAACATCAGACCCAGGATCTGAACCCCTTTGAAGAAAAGAATGTTTGAGACTTAGTGGAGCAGTAAGAGGTGTAGAAGTAAAGAAAGGAAGAAAGGAAGGAATTTTGACTTTATTCCAAAGTAAGATTGGTAAATTGCTATTAAACGAATCTGAAGCTTTCACTCACCGGCCTGTAATCTGCCTCTGCAGCAGCCTCCTGGACATCTGCTTGTGCAGAGGGGTTTCTGCCACCCTTTTGGTCAATAGCTTGTGATGAGCTGAAACAGAGTTAAGTTGTGTAGAGAAATAAGATCACACTTAAGCAAGCAATCTGTTTGCTTCCTGTTTGGGAAGCGAGGACAGAGATTCTTTTTCAGGACTGAATTTGTATTGAAAGCAGCTGCTACTCCCCCATGTTATCATGACAAATGTTGTAGCATCTTGAACACAATCACATTTTCTCATATAAGCTATAGTGGATGAACTCCACTTTATCAGATGTAGGGAATATAAGGTAAAGGTTTTCCTCGTACATATGTCTAGTTGTTTGCCAACTCTAGGGGGCAGTGCTCATCTCTGTTTCAAAGCCGAAGAGCCAGCGCTGTCCGAAAACGTCTCCGTGGTCATGTGGCCGGCATGACTAAATGCCAAAGGCACAAAGAATACTGTTCCCTTCCCACCAAAGGTGGTCCCTATTTTTCTACTTGCATTTTTTACGTGCTTTCGAACTGCTAGGTTGGCAGAAGCTGGGACAAGTAACAGGAGCTCACCCCGTTATGCGGCACTAGAGATTCGAACCGCTGAATTGCCGACCTTTCGATTTACAAGCTCAGCGTCTTAGTCACTGAGCCACCACGTCTCTTAGGGAATATAGTGCTGTGAAAATAAATTCCATATACCAGAATAGACTAGAAATCGAATCAAAATTCTTTATTGGCCAAGGGTGATTGGACACACAAGGGATTTATCGCCAGTGCATAAGCTCAGTGTACATATAAACAGCAAGTAATATAGTCATTGTAAATAAAAAGTCACTCATGGAATAGGAGTGATTTATGCCAATTGACCTTTATTCAAGGCTCTTAGTATTCTAGCCATTATTCCCTTTACCTCTAATATCTTCCTTAGATCTGCTGCGTTTATGTTTTAGATCTTCTAAAATGGAAACTGACTGGCTCCGAGCCATCTTTGGTAAGGAACTTTTCCCCAGAGGTAGAGTTTCTTCATTGAAAAGATTTCTTCTCACCTTTGTCACTTCTGAAAGCAACAAAAACAAGAGGTTTTCTGGTGTGCAAGCGTAAACTGGACAAAACCAATCATCAGTAAAATATTTAAGAAAAACAGCAGTAAAACATCTTTTAAGACAAACGTCTAATTGCTCGAGTTCGTCAAGTCAGTGAGGTAACGGATACAATTTGTGGATGTACGTATTACATGGAAGCAAAGGGCAGAATTAAGGGTGCTCAAAAATAAAGATTAAAAACGGTTTATAAATATAATACATATGCTGTGAAGGAGTCATCTCTTTAGCTATGCAGTGATTAACTTTACCAATTAGCCTAAATTTCCTCTGTTTAGCCATTAAGTTATGCCGAAGAAGTAGTGAAAGTAGCAAGTGGACCGAGTGGAGAGGTTGCTTTTTAATAATCTTTTTTATGTACAGTTATCAGATCAGTACGATTGAGCCCCCTTGCATGGAGCTCAATTTTGTTATGCTGCTTGCAAAATTAGGCAGATTTCGATTATGCACTGATGAACCTGCCACCAACTGCAGTGTTTTATCTTGCTTTGTTTTATTTTCAATGGTTTTTGTTTGTTAGTTTGCAACGCTGATCGGCGACTGTAATAAAAAACATATTCACTGAGAGAATGTCGTTTTTAGGACACGCAGTCGCTGTCTAACATCTTAGCTCCCTGCAATGTGAGAGAAATATCACCTCACTTCCTGCTTAGAATAGAATATTGTCACTTTGAATCGGCTAATCGGCATTATATTAAAATGAAATTACGTTGCATACAGCTCTCAAAGGGCTCTAATGTAAACATAAACATTACAACTTAAAATAAATAAATACAAAATTATGCATGTACCCACAAATATTATATGACACGAAAAACAACACAGTCTAGTTCGGATGTATACATGTACATGGTGAGAGAAACCTAGGAAAGAAGACCTACCTTGTACTCCCATTTTCTTGGAAATGGGTGCTAGTTTGGCATCCAGGGGCCCATGAGAGGTGTCCTGAAAATTTAGAACACGGCATTAGAAAGGCTTCAAAATTCACATCATTTACAAGGCGTCAGTAGAAAACTAATATCGGTGAATAAAAACTACCGTATTTTTCAGAGTATAAAACGCACCGGAATTTAAGACGCACCTTCGTTTTTGGGGGCGAAAATAAAGCTGATTGGCGGGTGGATCGGAATACCCCCACTCAGCTGTTCCCAGAGGTGAATTTTAGCAACAGGTTTGTTGGTTGTGAGCTCTACGCCTTGTTTTTCTGCCTCTGAAAGCCTCCAAAACAGAGCTTCAGAAAAAAAGCCTCTGAAACTTCAGAGGCTTTTTTTCTGAAGCTCTGTTTGGAGGCTTTTTTTCTGAAGCTTCTTTCTGATGCTTTTTTCAGCCTCTGAAACCTGTTTGAGAGACTGGGCGGGGCTACATTCGGAGTATAAAACGCACCCAGATTTTCACCCTCTTTTTTTGGGGAAAAAGGTGCGTCTTATACTCCGAAAAATACGGTACTTCATTCCAGGTTCTACAGAAAGTAAAAGGACGCCTCTCCCTTCTATGCACAAAAATGATCACACTTTCCAAAGGACTAAGTTCTTTATAAAACAGAGTTGCCTTTTCTAACCGTTGTGCACGTTTCCCCTCCCTTTAATGTCGCAAGCTATTTGTTCCCCACTGGAAGATTCACCTTTCTCCTGTGGTTCCACGATGCTTGAGGAATTTCTATTTGGCGTAAATTCTGTGACATTTCTGTGATACTCCTATGTCTGGCTAACGGATGCTTTCTGAAAGCAGAAGACAAACGTTTTCAGCAAGGGAAGCAAAATCATTTAGATTCTAGCTACTGTTTTAAAGATGTAGGACGTTTACTTCCCTTCTTGATATGAATCAAGCCTGTTTTTAAGGTGAGCAAGACTTGAGTTTCTCACACACTGACTTCAGAATATTCCCACACAATAAACCCAACAGATTAACAGCCCAACTCTGTTTTCCACCCAATAACCCAATCCAGTGACAGCTAACCTTTTCGGCGTGAAAACTGGAGAGCGTGTGCAGGAGTACCCACACCAGAACCCGGAAGAGAGCAGCTGGCCAGTGCACATGTGTACGGCGGCCAGCTGCTCTTCTGGGTTTCGTCACGCGCACGCACGCCAGCCAGCTGATCTTCGCACAAAGACCAGCTGGCTGGCATGCATGCCCACAGAGAGGGCTCTGCATGCCACAGGTTTGCCATCACGGATTCAACCAATATTGTGGTTATATAGAAATCAATTACAGAAGCAGAAGCAACACTGGAAGAAAAAAAAAAAAGGAGATAGAACTAACATTTTGCAAGGATCTTGCAAAGTTGCTCCTACGTTTTAGCCTGAATTAAACTCAACACTGTCAATCCCCTTTTTCTCACATACACCTACCGTTTCTTGGCAGATCGGGTGCGCAGTTCTTCCAGCTCGTCTGCTTCAGCGCTTAAAGAAGCTGCTTTAGAAAGTGGAAGGGAGGCGGCAGAAGCAGGAAGGGACACACTCTGTGTCTCCTCAGCGATGGAATCATCGCTAAAGAAATCCGTTGGGAGGACGGAAGCTAACTTAGCGGGAATCTCCGTTCCCAGACTGTAGTACAAATCACCAAGAGTCTTGGGCATAGATTCCAGATATCTGTAGGGAGAGCGCAAAACCACAGGATTTAAATCTTGGCGAATTTCATGTATATTCATGTACTACGTACAGGTAGTCCTCGACTTCCGACCACAATGGAGCCCAACATTTCTGTTCTTAAGAGAGACATTTGTTGAGTGAGTTTTGCCCCCTTTTAAGACTTTTGTTGTCCCACTGGTTAAGTGAATCACTGCAGTTGATAAGTTAGAAGCCCGGCTGTTAAGAGAATCCGGTTTCCCCGTTGACTTTGCTTTTCAGAAGATCGCAAAAGTTGATCACAAGACCTTAGGGCACCGCAAGAGTCATAAATACGAATCAATTGCCTCTGATTTTTGATCACTTACATATCTACAACTTCTTCCAAAAAACTGCTGAGGTATCCTGGGTCTTTATTCAAGCACAGCATCCTAAGTAACTCCGTCATCTGCAAGAGAGTAAAAGTCTTCAAATCCATGATACTCAAAGTAAAAAACGAAGTCTTACTTTCCAGGACTCAAGAGATGTCTCTCTCTCTCTCTCTCTGTCTCTCTCTCTCTCTCACACACACACACACACACACACACTTTATTTACCTCTTGCATAAGCTGCTCCATTCTGTCTGTGTTATTTTGCAAAGAAGGATGTTGCAGGCACATCTCCAGGCGCAAATACACCTGAAGTCGGCACCTTAAAAAAAAAAAAAAAAAAAAAAGGAAAAGACAGATTGAGAATATTCCTTGTTTCTATTTCTCCTTCAACTGTAGCAATAAAAATGGACTGTGGGGAGGGGGTGCAGAAGAAATTACTCTGAAAAGTAATTTTCCACACAGTGCCCAAAGTTGCAAATGTTCTCAATTAATACCAATTACAGTAGCAGTTTGGACTAAGGGTATTTTAATTGTTTATCAATCAATTACTATCAAGTATTCTAGTGGAAAACCAGTCTACAAATGTACATATATAGCAGCAATAGCATTTAGACTTATATATCGTTTCATGGAGGTTTCCAGCCCTCTCCAAGCAGTTTAGAGTCAGCCTATTTGCCCACAACAATCTGGGTCCTCATTTTCCCGACCTTGGAAGAATGGATGGCTGAGTCAATCTTGAGCTGGTCAGGATCGAACTGCTGGCAGTCGGCAGAATTAGCCTGCAATCCTACATTCTATAACCATTGCGCCACCAGGGCTCTATAATTCAGTTTTATCCATATACCATATGTACAAAATAGTACATTTTGCCAAGGCTAATTACAGGATGGGTATGCAACAACATAAAGGGAGTAAATTTAAATCAAGGACAACACGACATCAAGCATTCAACTAAATCCCTCCACTTATACACAGAGGAATCCCTTCATCTAAAAATTAATTGAGTCATATTATTTCAGAAGCAAAGATCAGGCTTCATACTCTTTGATCCCGGTTTCTTTATCAGGATCAGCGGCAAGTTGTTGACGAAGAGTGTTGGTGGTCTTCAGGAGATGTCTTTGGATCGTGTCTAGACAAGTTGCCTATGAACACAACATCAGACACAAAGGTGTTACTGCAGATATGCACCGAATACAAGTGGCAATCACAAAAATAGCCCATTGGAATAACTGCACAAAAAGAGAGAGGCTACCTACCATATTTTTCGGAGTATAAGACGCACCCCCCCGAGGGTGAAAATTCGGTCTTATACACCGAATGTAGCTCTGCCCATCCGCTGGCCCCCACCCTTTTTTGGGGAGGAAAACAAGGGAAAAAAATCTGCCTCTGCCTCCCAGCAATTTGCCTCCTTGCAGCAAACAGCCCATTTCAGCTTCAGCACAGCCTTATTAGCACAAGCAGTTGATTGTCGGTTGCATCGGCCGCCCTGACTCTCAACTGTTTCAGGCTGCAGGGATTGCCATTGCCTATTGCTGCGCGGGCCTCTGCTGCTTGCTGCAAGGAGGTAAATTGTTGGGAGCAGATTTTTTTTCTTGTGCTAATCAGGCTATGCTGAAAATGAAAATAAACTAAAACAGGCTGTTTGCTGCAAGCAGGCAAATTCCTGGGAGGCAGAGGCAGATTTTTTCCTCGTTTTCCTCCCCAAAAAAGGTAGGTGCATCTTATAGTCCAGAGCATCTTATACTCCGAAAAATACGGTAATTAAATGCGAACAACAAAGCAGATATCAAAGAGACACTTATTTAATAGATTTATATGCCACTGCTAAATCTTAAGAGCCTTGTACTAAGGAGCAAACGAATTGAGACAGAATGAAATCCTTTTTTTCTTCCTTTATATGGAAGATGACATTTGAATAGAAAAAGGGAATACCCACAGGATGTTCCCGTCAAGATGTCCTTCTCAAGCTTCAGAACAAAATTGTATTGCTCTGTTTCAGTAACTTTTAATGTCATTTGTGCTGTGCTGAAAACATGATACGACTGTTTTCAAAGTCAAGTCTCGCTGGAGGTGGCTTGTTCTAATCCAATCAGGTTTATTGTTTCTGCAGTAGAAAGTATATATATATACATATATATATATATATGGAGGGGGGAGGCATTCTCCTCTGGAACGGAAGAATTTCAGCTCTTATCCTAGCATCTACAGCTTTCTTGTGGTCTCTAAACCAAAAGCATATAATGTGGAAAAGATCTGGGAGAGAAAAAAACAAACTCGATTGTCCATCTTACAAAGGGCCATGACCAATAGCTGCCTTGCAGGATGTTCCTTAATGCTAGTGTATAGGCAGGCAGGCGATTAGCTGGAGTCAAAAAGAATGGTAAAATACAGTATAAACTTTTTCTTGATTGCTAATGTCATTTCACCATGTAGACAGGGGATTTATGCTTCTGTAATATAGAAATATACCATATTTTTCGGAGTATAAGACGCAGCTTAGTTTTTTGGGGGGGAAAATAGGAAAAAAATCTGCCTACTAGGTATTCATCTGGCTAGCGTCCTTAGTCTGGTCAGCTTCAGCACATTAATTTGCTGGTTTTTTATCCCCTGCTTGGGGATAAAAAACAGCTTCTAAGGCACAGCTGAGAGGAAGAAGCAATGAGAAAAGCAGGCAAAGCAGGGGGAGATCGCTTCACTCGGCTAGCGCCTAGTTAGGGCTGAAAAAAAGAGAACAGCTGAGAGTCGGAGCAAAGCATAGAGATCGCTTCACTCGCTAGCGCCTCGTTAAAGCACAGCGGAGGAGTCAGAGTCGAGGGAGCAGGCAAAGCTGGGAAGATTGCTTCACTTGCTAGCGCCTCGTTAGGGCTGAAAAAAAATAGCTTTGAAAAAGCTACATTCGGAGTATAAGATGCACCCAAATTTTCAGCCTCTTTTAGGGGGGAAAAAGGTGCATCTTATATTCCGGAAAATACAGTAAGCTTGTTCTCTTTAGCCTTCCTTTCAGTGCCTTTAACCAGAGATGGGTTTCACATACTGTAGCAATCAGTTCGCCCAGCACCGGAAATGTGTGCGGGCGCCATCCGCGCATGCATACGGCATCACAAAACACAGCAATTCGCTCGCACGCACCATCCGCATATGCGTGCAACATCAAACAACACGGCAAATCGCTCGTGCATGCCGTCCACATGTGTGCAGCATCAAAAACACAGCGATATAGGACAGGATTGCGCCCGCGCGGGCCCACCCACAGGTCGCCATTACTGCTTCGCCCAAACCGGCTGAATACCACCTCTGCCTTTGACCCATAAAGACCTTTGAAAAACCTCTGGGAGGCAAAGAGAAGTGTATCTAAGCAATGACTCTACCTCACTGGAGTTCTGAAACGTATTAACAGCTGTCACCATATCTTGAGAACGTGCAAACAAATTTTCTCCGTCCATCACAGCGTTCTGGTAGTTTGCATTGAGATAAGAAAGCATTTCATCTTCAGTACTGAAGTCTGCAAAAACACACAGAAGCATGAAATATCTTGCTGGAATATAAATGTCTCACAGTTGAATGTTAACATAATTGCTTAGGTTATAACAGTGAATTTACAGCAAGAGGATCAGGAAAACCTTGAGGTACGAAGACCAGGGTCAAATGATGGGGCAAATAATCCTCTTTTCATTTGTTGAGTTTTTCCTCCCCAGTGTTAACGCATTTCTATTCACTCACAAACTTCACAATTCCACCGTTAACAAGCCAGACCTCTCCATGCGGACTAACCTAGTACACTGACTAAGAAGCCTCTTATAATTCAAGCACCTGAAGGTCAGACAAGGAATAATGGATGGAAACTGACCAAGGAGAGATTCAACCTGGAAATAAGGAGAAATTTTCTGACAGTGAGAACAATCAACTAGTGGAACAGAAGTTGCCCTTCGGAGGTTGTGGGAACTTCATCACTGGAGGCTTTTAAGAAGACAGACGGGCTGCCATCTGTCAGGAATGGTATAGGGCCATGATGGCGGACCTATGGCACATGTGCCACAGGTGGCACACATAGCCATATTGGTGGGCACGCGAGCTCAGCTCTGGTAGGCATGCCTCCTCACTGTCCGACTCTGCTGCCAGCTCTACAGGCTGCTGGTAGACCACACCATCTGCGGCTTGCGTGGCCTGGTTCCCAACGGGCCATAGACAAGTACCGGGCCGTGGACTGGGGGTTGGAGACCCCTGTTCTAGAATGTTTGCAATTCTCCCTTAAATCTGCACCAAGACACCCAGTTTTGACTCCTACTCTTTGTTCTGAAACACAGGACTTTTGGTTTCCCTACTACACATGACAGAGAACTGATTTCCACGCACTTATCTTGCTTTTCCGTTTCCTTCCGTTTCCTTCCCCTTTGCCATCCAATTTTCTGGAGAGCAGCCTTTGGCGTGGCTTTTTATGCACTGGCAGCTCTCCCTCCGGCTGGTGTTTCTGAGCTTTCACGTTGAACATGGCAGTGTTCAGCATCTGAAGAGAACGGGGCATGGTTTTCATCTTCCGCCTAATGGGTGTCCGGGGAACCGCGCCTGTCCAAGAGGAAAACAAAAGCGAAATGTGAACTTGGTTCATTACAATAGTGGCCAAAATTGTGGAAACTGTCCACAGACCACCAGGTTGAGAACCATGGATATAGAACGTATGGAATCATTTAACTTCTTTTAATCTACAGTAGTGGCCAAAATTGTGGAAACCCTTTGGGAAAAGTGTATTTTCTGAAACTAGGTAATAACACCACTTTTTTTTGGGGGGGGGGGGGAGTAGTACCATAAAAAATTATATATCAATGGAAAGAATGGTCAAGAATGTAATGGAATAACTTTTATGAAGGATTTGCTATTAGAATAGCTGTTACAGCATAAAGAAGAAAAGTGAAACACAGAAAAAATGAGATATACAAAAATGATCACCACGTCAGTTAATACTTAGTTGGGTAACCTTTAGCATGAATGACGGCCTTAGAACTTCTTCCTATGGAGTGAACCAAGTCTTTTAGTTCTGCAGCTGTTATCATGTGAAACCAAGATTGAAGGATTGCTTCTATTAACTGGGTTTTATTGCTGGGTTGCTTCTGACTAACACGTTTCTTTAGTCGGCTCCATAGATTTTCAATTGGGTTAAGGTCTGGGCTATTCCCAGGCCATTCCAGCAGTGGAATAGGATTATCTTGAAACTCAAAACAAAAGTGGTGTTATTAGCCATCAAACCTCAAAAATACACTTTTCCCAAAAGCACTTAAATGTCTCGCTTAGCAACGTACATTGTGGGCTCGATTGTGGTCGTAAGTTGAGAACTATCTGTATCAGTTTAGTGACTATTCAAGGTTATAGCAGCAATAAAAAGAGCGACATACTACCGGTCCTCGCACTTATGACTGTTGCAGCATCCCGTGTCACATGATCAAAATGTAAGCACATGGAGACCGGCAAGTATTTACAATGGTTGCAAAATCTCAGGGTCATGGGATGGCCATTTGTCGCCTTCCCTGCTGGCGTACATCAATCAAAGTCAACGGGAAAAGCCAGATTCGCTTAACAACTGCATGAGTCACTTGACTGCAGTGATTCACTTAACAACCATGGCAAAAAAAAAAAAAAAAGTCATAAAATTGGGTGTAAAGTTCATTTAACAAACCGCTTTGCTTAGCAATGGAAATTCTGTTCTTAATTGTGGTCATAAATCAAGGACTGCCTATATTTAAGTAAGGGTGATGTGTTCTCCTGTGCTTTCATCTGCATGATTGCAAAATATATATAAATTTATATATAAATTGCGTACATCTCTTTTTCTGATCTCGGGGGTGAGATGAAACTCTATGCTCAGAATTTTTTTTCTGGTAAAATTCTGCTAGGGATTGTCTCAGCTCTGCTTCTGATTTTGGGGGTTCCTCTTCGTTTTGAGTAGAACTTGCTTGCAGCATCCTATACAGAGAGAAAGAAAAACAAACAAACAAGGAAAATGGAATAAAAGCCAAAAAGTAATGGCCCTTCTCCACTGCGTTTAACAATTAGCAAAATTCCGCAGGTCGAACTAACAGTTAAACATTCCTTTCACCCCGAATTATTCCGCTCAGAATGAAAAACATCTGTAAAGGTTGCACATTCGAAACAAACCCAGATGAGGGTTTTTTGTCCAGATGCACTTCTTTTTATCTAGACATATGGTATGACATTACTGAGCACAAATGCTTACCCTTTCTTTTAAATTTTAAATTGAAATTTTAATTTGTTTTAAATTTATTGGGATTTTAATTGTCGTGGGCCAATATTATTTAATTTGGTTTTAAATTGTTTTTAACTTTTGTATTTCTGTATTTTATCTTGTGCCTGTTCACCGCCCTGAGTCCTTCGGGAATAGGGCGGTATACAAATTTAATAAAACTAAAACTAAACTAAACTAAACCCTTTGGAAGAGTCTATGGGAAGGAAATTTATTCCAATTTAATTGTGTTATAGCAGCAGTAGTAACTGTGGAGTATTTGGTGTCTGGGTTTGCTCTTCTCTAAACTAAATTAAGCCAAATTAACGCTAAACTAAATTAAGCCAAAAAAAAAAAAAAAAAGGAAGGAAGGAAGAGGAATTACCTGAATGATTCCATCAAGCGTGAGCTTGCACCGCATAGATTTGACACACTGTACCAATCCTCAAGGACTGCAGGACTCCAGGTTTGAGTACAGAAAAGCTCCTGCTGGACCCATCCTGGACATAAACTCTCTGTATAACATGTATAGATGAAACATTTTTTTTAAAAAAAACAAAAAGACAAATCCTACTTTATTAGAAAGAAACTGCATCAACTCTACACATGTCTAGATAGAACCTATTTTAGCCAACCCTGAGCAAGAAACACTTTTAGATATTATAGATGAGCTTGTAATAAAATCGATAATCTCCTTCTCCATAATCTTCCGTAATGGATTGCACCAGAGGCTAAACCAATTTCGTTGTATATATGATGTACAATGACAATAAAGGCTATCCTATCCTGTCTGTCCAGCAAGGAGATGAATAGTTGTCTGTAACACCTATTCTTTCCGCCCCCTGCCTTTTATCCCCAGAACTAGGGTGGGGCTTCGCTAGCAGTGGTGGCTCTTCCGTCCCAAGGATCAGCCCATAGATTTCCACTGCTCTCCTCTCCTCTGCCTTCTGCGCATCCGCGCATCAGGCTGGACCCAGCTGTTCCTCCTCTTCCTCATCAGCTACCTCCAGTCCTGGGGGCTGTTGACTCTCCATTTGAGGGTGACAGACAGTCCAGGCACCTGTCTCTATCTCTGACAGCTCCATTTTCTCTTCCCCCTCGGAGCTCTCAGGATGCCTTGATGCTGGCCCTGACTTCCACGCCTCCTCTTCCTCCTCTGATTCAGCTGCTGGAAGGGCTGGCGGCCAACAGGCCACAACAATTCCGAACAGGTCATTGGCCAAGAAAATCTGCCTGAGACACTGCAAACAGTTCCTTTTCGGACAAAATATTGTGGGACTTCTTGGAACATCTGAAAACCAGAGTGGTAAAAAAAAGATCAGGCTTACCAGGACTTGCTTGGTGGTCTTCGTCTGAGTCCTCCATAACTTGACGTAACACGCTGCTCACGACTTCTGGCAAACAGAAGTCCTCCTCCTTGGAAAAGTTCTCTGCCACAGGAGAGGGTTGAAGGAGGGACCCTTCATCTTCTGCCACTTCTTCAGCAAAGAGCAGAGAAAGAAGTGCGGTGGTGCCAGAGATGGGGGAGAAAACTCCGGTACAAGGAGAATGAGCTCCGGATGAAAATGTCACTTCAGCGACCTTTCCAACAGAAGAGAAACATGAGAACAATGAGAGGTGGCACAAACCTTCCTGAGAAACACACACAAAAAAAGATGCTTTGAAGGAGGGATTTTGTTTCGACCATCCTTTCAGCAAAGCATCCTTTGAAACAGATAAGCTGCTCTGTGGCTTCGTTTAATGTCTAGAGTCCCATAAAGCTGTTGGTTGGACAAGACCCCAGAAGGCGTTGTGAAGGCACTTCAGTGAGGTGAATGATGCTACGGACTCAGCAAATATTTCATTTTCCATGGAGCAAAGTCGTTTTTGAAGAGGCCTAAAGGCTGACCTGGTTTCCCCCCAATATATCCACTATCTGGAACGAGCTCCCCCCGGAGATATGGAGGATCCCGGATCTACGCACCTTCCGCCGTGCTCTTAAGACCCTCTTATTCCAGCAAGCCGGCCTGGAATAATTTTTCTCCCCTTTCTTTTAAATTTTAAATTGAAATTCTAATTTGTTTTAAATTTATTGGGATTTTAATTGTCGTGGGCTAAATTATTTAATTTGGTTTTAAATTGTTTTTAATTTTTTTATTTCTGTATTTTATCCTGTGCCTGTTCACCGCCCTGAGTCCTGCGGGAGTAGGGCGGTATACAAATTTAATAAAACATAAAATAAACAAACATATGTCACCATTGTTTCCTTCTCTCTTGAGAATTACAGGTTGATGGCAGCCTTTGGAGAGCTGGGAGCTGCCTCTCAAACTTTCAGCGGCTTGCATAACCCTTGGTTTCAAGAATGGTGAAACATCCATTTCCGACCCCACCAACCTCCTGTCAGAACCTATCATTTCCCACCCCCACCAGCTAATCCCAACTGTCGCTAACTGTCCTTCCATCTCCCGCACTATCCAATACAACTGATGAAGCTTCCAGAATAGGAAGCGAAACATCTTCTTCCTCAAAAGAAAACCAGACCAAGTTGCCTTTTCAAAAATAAAAACCAGTTTGCACCATGTTAATAGAAAGCACAGTGCAAGTTTACTCAGAGTGAACAAACTCTTGGAAAAAACCTCTCTACTGGACATTCTTCCTACCAGAGCTCCTACCAGATACTGTTGTAGTCCTCGACTTACAACAGTTCATTTAGAGATCGCTCAAAGTTACAACATTACCGAAAAACTTGACTTATGACCGTTTTTCTACATTTGCGGCCGTTGTAGCATCCCTAGTGTCCCATGATTTACATTCAGATACTAGATAACTGATTCATATTTATGACCGTTGCGGTTTCCTGGGATCGTGTGACCTTCTGACGAGCAGAGTCAACGGGGAAACCAGATTCACAACAGAAGTGATCCCCTTAACAAAGGCGACAAGAAAAGTCGTAAAATGGGGCACAACTCACTTAACAAATTTCTCACTTAACAACATAAATTTTGGGCTCAGTTGTGGTCGTAAGCAGAGGACAACCTGATTGTGAAACATAATCAACATCACCATGCTTATCAATTACCGTATTTTTCAGACTATAAGATGCACCTAAACTTACTGGAGGAAAACAAGAAAAAAATTGTTTTTGGCCTCCGCGCGTTGCGTTTCCACCCTCCCTGGCCCCCAGAAGCACTCTGCAGTGCTCCACACAGCCCATTTTCGCCAAAAAGAGGCCATGTGGAGCACTGCAGAGTGCTTCTGGGGGCCGGGGAGGGTAAAACGCGACGCGCAGAGGGTTCGGGAGGCCAAAAATGCCCGTATTCGGTCTATGAGACGCACCTAAATTTTCGCCCACTTTTCGGTGGAAAAACGGTGCATCTTAAAGTCCAAAACATACAGAACTTATCAGTAGATTTGCTTTGCAGAATGAAAAGAGAGACTTACCATATGAAGTTCTTGAGCCAGAATATATTTTACAAACTGCTGGAACCAACGAATCTCTCGAGCTGAAGGTCCCAATGGCTTGCTCTGGAGGGTCCAGCTCTCTGTGTGAAGATTTCTAACGGGCGCTGACTTCCAGTCTGTCATGGTGCATTTAAGTTGTATCGTGACTGTCCCTTCGAAGTGCCTCTGGTTCAAAGTTAAGGGCTCCAGCACCACAGCGCAACTCCAGGCTGCTTCTTTTCCTGCTCATTTTGAAGATCAGAAAGGTTAATCAAGCAAGCAAACTTTCTTTCTAGAATTTCTGTATGCAGTAATGAATAAAAGAATAAAGAATAACAGCTGAGAAAAATGCTAAAAAAATGAGACCGTTTCCCCCAAAATAAGACATCCCCTGATAACAAGCCCAAGTGGGATGGACCCCATTCAATGGCTCGTGTGAGGTGGTTTTGTTATATTGTACTATATTAATTTATTTGATTCTCATTGTTAGTTTTTATTGTTTTAAATGTGGTTTTATATTCTGTGAGCCACCATGGGTGAATAGGCGGCTATATAAACTCAATAAATAAATAAATAATAAATCACTTTTTTCAGTGTCTTTGTAATTTGAACCAGGGGTAAAATCTAAAATTTGTTACTACCGGGTCTGTGGGCGTGGCTTGGTGTGGGGGGGTAATGTGACTGGGTGGGTGTGGCCAACTTTTTTTTTTTACTTTTAAAAGCATTTTTTCTACAACCTTAAGAGGTTGAAGAAAAAAATGCTTTTAGAAGCCTCTGATGATCCCAGCTGAGCCACGTGATCATCAGAAACTTTTTTTTTTACTTTTAAAAGCATTTTTTCGGCAGAAAAGGTTGTAGAAAAAATGCTTTTAAAGATAATTTAAAAAGCCTCTGATGATCGCGTGGCTCAGCTGGGAATGGGGGGGAGGGGGGAGACCGCAGGGATTTTTGCTACCGGTTCTCCGAACCACCCACCGCCATCGCTACCAGATCGGGCGAACCGGGAGCATTTCACCCCTGCTTTGAACAGTCATTAAATGAACTGTTGTTAAATCAAGGACTACCTGTAAACCCCCCCACAAACCATATATATTATTTTTCGTTACCATCCGCCTTCAGGAGCAGGACTCCATCCAGATTTGGGAAGGACGTTTGTAAAGAAGAACGTGAGGAAAACAAGCCGTTCAAAGCGGAATCCAAAGGCAGCAGTTTAGTCCAAGGAGTGAACGATGGAAGATCAGAAGATGAATGGATGGTCCTTTTTTTCTGATGATCTAAATGCTGCGTTAAGACCTCCGAGGGCAAAATGGTGCCTCCCAGAATGTGCATCACTTCAAGCAACGTGAGGTAGCCAACGTGATCGGGGGGATCAAGAAGCTGAAAGGAGACAAATCAACGATGACCGGAATAAGGCTGATCGTCACAGGTAAGAACAGTACAGTATGCAAGACTAGGTTAACATTGAGCTGCGCGATTTATGACTCAGCAGGTTGTGGGAACTTATCCACTCACTTGCTGTGACCTTTGAATCAGACCATGATGCTGAGCTGCAATATGGTTTCTTGGGCACCTGCACGTTACATGAACCTTCCAGTTGTTTCAATATGAGATGGGCAGCAAATATTTTTTTAAAATTAATAAATAAAAATGAATGAATGACCCCACTAGATCAAACCCCACTAGATAAACATGGAACCATTTGCTCTATTAGTTTTATAGCTCGGGTAGTACCAAATAAAATAATAACGTATGAGTTTCGAAGGAGGGAAAACGAATGCAGCCAACATTCGTTTGAATGATAATCAGAATGATAATCTGAGACTTTTTTTTTTTTTTTTACCTTGGACCATTCAGTGGTGTCCATCCAATACAGAGTGACCTTATGACTGACCATCATGTCTTGGATCCCCTTAGGGAGGAATTTTTCAGCCAGGTCATGCGAAGGAGGCAGTTCTTCTGGCAAAGGAGCGTAGATCCCAGATATAAATTGCCATAGTTCCCTCTGGGAATGAGGGCAGGGAGATAAGACGAAAATGGCATTAGCAAAGCCCGTGTGAGTGGATTGCGCTGGAGGATTGTCCACAATCACCGTTAATTTGTTTTTCTGGCTCCTCAGCACTGGTTTGGTAGGAGAGACTATTTCAGGGCGGTCCCACTGATAGTCCAGCAGGGTTTCTTTCAGAATGTTCCGAGTGACGGTGGATCGTGGTGTCGGGCCAGGGGAGCACGGAGGGCAGAGCTGCTTCCCGAACCTGGCCTCCAGCTCTTCCTCAAAGTCTTCCCAGCTGCGGGACCCAAGCTCCCGGAAACTGCCTACTCGCGAAGCCCGGCCACGGATTCTCATGGAGTCAAAGAATTTGAAATCCCATCGGACCTTAGCCAGACCAAACTTGCAACCCAAGAAGTTCAAGATCCTCAAGGCGGCCAGGTGAAGGTGATCTTTCTCGGCAGAATCCGCCGTGTCCAAGAGGAAAACCACATTGTGAGAGCAGGTCATGATGCTTCAGCCGCTGGTAACCTGGAAGCTCCCAAGCGCGAGGAGAGGTCATCTGCCTGAACCGAGAACCAAAGGTGGAGCCCCGCTTATTTCAGCATCCTAATCCGATCCGAGCAGGCTTAAAGATGAGAAATGGATCCCTGGGCTCTACAGTCACTGGGGCCGCCCTTCCAAACAAACATGCTCACAGTAGGGCTTGCAAACCGAGGAACCTAAGCCTCTGCTGGCATTCACAGGCATGGGGCAGCACCGTCCATCTCCAAAGCTTCTCAAAGAAAAGCGATGCCCTCTCCCCATTTGCAAAAAAAGTCAAGCAAGCCCCATTACTCTAGCCACTGGACCTTTTTGCAAATGGAGGCGCAACCTGGAAGGTCTACCATGGCTCTGCTCCCAGTTGCCCTGAGGGACTACCCTTCTGCCCTCCTCCCCAGTTATCCTGGAAATTACCCCTCTCTCTTACCTTGATAACTACCCTTCTGCCCTCTCCACCGCTCTGGTAACTATTCCCTCCCACCTGTTACCTTGATGCCTATCTTCCTGACCCCCTCGGCTGCCCTAGTATCTAGCCCCCCTTACCTATGACTCCTCTGCTCCTTTGGTTGCCCTGGTAACTATCTCATTACCTTGATGACTCCCCTCTTGCCCCCACCCCCCTGTTGCCCTGCTATCTACCCCGACTTACCTTCACTCTCTTGCCCACCTTTACTCTCCTGCCCCACCCTCCAGTTGCCCTGGTAACTACCTTCCCTTACCTTTACTCTCCTGCCCACCCAACTTCTCTCTCCTGCCCTCCCCCCGGGGTTGCCCTGGTAACTATCCCCCTTACCTTCACTCTCTTGCCCCCCCCCGTTGCCCTGGTAACTACCCCCCTTACTTTGAAGACTACTCTCTTGCCCTCCCTGGTTGTCCTGGTAACTATTCCCCCCCTTACCTTCACTCTCTTGCCCCTCCGGTTGCCCTGGAAACTACCTCCCTTACCTTTACTGTTCTGCCCCCCCTTTACTCTCCTACCCCCCCTGGTTGCCCTGGTAACTACCCCCCTTACCTTTACTCTTCTGCCCCCCCTTTACTCTCCTGCCCCCCTGGTTGCCCTGGTAACTACCCCCCCTTACCTTTACTCTTCTGCCCTCCCCACCTTTACTCTCCTGCCCCCCTGGTTGCCCTGGTAACTACCCCCCCACCTTGATAACTACTCTCTTGCCCCCGCCCAGTTGCCTTGGTAACTAACTATCCTCCTGCCCGTCCGGTGGTCTTGGTAAATGTCCCCCTCCGTTACCTCGATGCCTGCCTGCCTGCCTCCCCAGTACTTTCGAGATCTTAACCACAGGAAAGAGGGTTAAGGGAGGAATTCTCAGGAGTCCCTGACCCCTCCGAGGGTTCTCCCAGTCTCCAGTCCTTCTCGGGCAGCCCTCCCGTCGGAGAGAAGCCGCCAGCTACTCAGAGGGAGCCGCTCCAACCGCCGCCATTACGCCCGCCATCGCCCCAGCCCATCCAACCGATGGCGCCTTTCGCGCTCTGCTTTCCCATTGGCTCGGGAGAGGAAGCCTGGCCCGCTCCTCATTGGCTGTGCCTGGTGTGTTTTTTTTTCCCCCCAAACTCCGCCCCTCTCCGCTCGACAGGTGGACTCCTCCCTCTTGATCTTCGGATTGGCTACCGCCGTTGGCGCAGGCGCCTTCGCAGGCGGAAGAACGAACTCGACGCTAGGTTTCCCCCCTCCCTCTTCTTTCTTTCTTAAAGGAGCCGCAAAGCTCTACTTATTTCAATGTTTCTCAACCTGGCTAATTGTAAGACGTGTGGACACTTCAACTCCTCAGCCAGCCTTGCAAAATTTGATTTTTGGTTGAGTATGGTGGTTGTGTCCACCCAGCCTCTTTATATATCATCTATCATTATATTGCATTGCATTGCATCATATATCATATCATATCATATCTCATATATCATATAGAATAGAATAGAATTCTTTATTGGCCAAGTGTGATTGGACACACAAGGAATTTGTCTTTGGTGCATACACTCTCAGTGTACATAAAAGAAAAGATACATTCGTCAAGAATCACAAGGTACAACACTTAATGATGGTCATAGGGTACAAATAAGCAATCAAGAAACAATATCAATATAAATCGTAAGAATACAAGCAACAAGGTTACAGTCATACAGTCATAAGTGGGAGGAGATGGGTGATGGGAACGATGAGAAGATATAATAATATATCATTACATATTAATATATATCATTCATACACAATTCAGCGTTGGTACAAAAGCAAAGCACGAGCTAAGACGTCCACGCCATCTCAAAGCTGCCAAGTGTGAAAAGCACTGACGTTTGACTGTGTGAACCCTTTTGAGCTTTGTGCATCTTGCAAGTGGATGGTGGGTCCGTTCTACACATTTCCTAGCTCTACGTTCTCGCCTCCCTTTAAATTCACTTCCCGTTGCTTCGTCATTGGCCGAGAGCTCTGGAACGCGGGGCGCTGATTGGATGACTGGCAGCCTCGCTTTGATTTTTAAAAACTTTAAAGGTCGTGTGTCGCATGACTGAGCTCCGGTCAAAGGGCTATTGGGGAGGGCGATGCTTGGCTAATTTTAACCTTTGCTTTGTGGTTTAGTTGTGTTGTGTCAACCCAGCAACGTCTCTTAACTACCCGATTTCAAGCTATTGTGCAAACATTAAAAAATGGGTTGAGAGAGAGAGAGAGAGAGAGAGAGAGAGAGAGAGAGAGAGAGAGAGAGAGAGAGAGCATGGTATAGAGGTTAAGAGTTAGGCAAGGACTCCAGAGCAGAAAATTTTGGTGATCCGCAGAATAATTATTTGCATTTTTTATATTGCACTAAATACTATTTATCTTTTATTTTAAAAAAATCATATTAGTGGTCCGCGCGATTTAAAATTATAAATTTAGTGGTCCCTGAGGTCTGAAAGGTTGGCGACCCCTGCTCCAGGGAGATCCAAATCCATTCTCAGTTATGGGAGATCAGTAGGTGACTTTGGACTTGCCATTCTCTCTTGCTCTCTCTCTCAGCCCAGTCTGAGGGTGGTTGTCCCAGCTGATTGGGAGGAAATGGGGATTTTGCAGTAACCTTCCCCTGGAGTGGGGAGCGAATGGAGATTTTACAGTATCCTTCCCCTGCCACGCCCACCAAGCCATATCACGCCCACCAAGCCATGCCACACCCACCAAGCCACGCCCACAGAACTGGTAGTAAAAAAAAATTGAATCCCACCACTGGTATAAGTCACTTTTTTTAATGCCGTTGTAATTTTCAATGGTCACTAAATGAATTATTGTAAACAGGGACTACCTCAGTGGTGGGTTGCCCCCGGTTCAGACCGGTTTGCAAGAACCAGTAGTAAAACCAGCGGGAGGCTCCGCCCACCAAACCTGGACGTCGTCAGGAAGCTTCTGCACATGCACAGAAGCGCGCACGCTCAGTCCCATTTTGAACTGGTAGTAAAGGTAAGTAGAACCCACCCCTGGACTACCTATATAAAAGGTGGGGTAATATATAGTAATAAACATAACCCTTAAGTCAGTGGTGGGATTCAAATAATTTAACAAACCATTCTCTGCCCTAATGACCAACTGGAGAGGCATGGTTCAGTGGTCATGTGACCATGTGGGCATGGCCAACTCAACATCACTCAGGTCGACTGGTGCTTCGCCTTAGCTGTTACAATGTGATAAGGGTTAACCAGAAGGCAGTTTCTGTAAGCAGAGCAATAAAGATTAGTCTAGAAACACCACCAGAATGTTTCCTTCCTGCCTTCCTTACAGGATTAGCCCTGTAAAGTGGGGAAAAACAAAAAACAAAATAAGATTTCTTCCAACATCCGGTTCTCCGAACTACTTAGAAAGTTAACAACCAGTTCTCCAGAATAGGTGCGAACCGGCTGAATCCCACCATTGCCTTAAGTAAAAGAAAGATTTAAGGGTTAGTCTATTAAATAAAACAATATCATGCATAACAAATGTGCTAACACGGCCATAGAGTAAAACTGTATGAAGAAGGCATTCATAGGAGTTGTCAAATAGGATTTATTTCTGTGTGTAATATATTTCAGTCAGTTAGTTTACGTCCATCCTACTTTTCTTGTCCAGGGCTTGAAGGTAGACTGTTATTACTGTGCTTAGTTGAGTATCATATCTCAGACAAAAATCCACACCCACCAGTTGGTGGCAGTAAAGGGTGTTTTCTATTTTTCTATTGTTCTCTAGGAGGTCTTAGATCCAATTTTTGAAGGCTAATTTCTCCTTGGGATTGTGGCAGAATGCAAGCATAATGATGTTTATAATAGATACAAAACCAACAGAATTTATAATATTACACAGATATTCCTCCTACGAGTCAGTTGCTCTCCTGGTTCCTTTGCCTAAATTTTGTACATAATCAAAATCTGCTTGGCCCAGTGGGATCGAGGTATTTTCTCCTTTATGTCCACTAGATGTCAACATTGGCTCACTATAAAGCTATGAGATTGAGGTTTTGCTAAGAATAGAATCTTTGCATAACATGCAGTGGGAGAGTACATTTGCAAGGCTAAACTCCAGTGAATACAGTAAAGCCAGGAATAAAATTAAGAATAATATTGGAGTCATTGAATGGCGCTGAGGCCTTTACTTCAATTTTTTATTTACATTTAGTTTTTAAAAAAACCTAAAATTTTGTTGTTGTTAGTTGAGAAGTCGTGTCCGACCCATCGCGACTCCATGGACAACTTTCCTCCAGGCCTTCCTCTCCTCTACCATCCACTAGAGACCATTTAAGCTCATGCCGACTGCTTCAGTGACTCCATCCAGCTACCTCGTTCTCTGTCGTCCCCTTCTTCTTTTGCCCTCAGTCTTTCCTAGCATTAGGCTCTTCTCCAATGAGTCCTTCCTTCTCATTAGGTGGCCAAAGTATTTGAGTTTCATCTTCAGGATCTGGCCTTCTAAAGAGCAGTCAGGGTTGATCTCCTCTAGGACCGACCGGTTGGATCGCCTTGCAGTCCAAGGGACTCGCAGGAGTCTTCTCCAGCACCATTGTTCAAAGGCCTCAATGCTTTGGCGCTCAGCCTTCCTTGTGGTCCAACTTTCACAGCCATACATTGCAACAGGGAAGACCATAGCCTTGACTATACACACTTTTGTTGGCAGAGTGATGTCTCTGCTTTTTAGTAAATGCTGTCTAGCTTTGCCATAGCTTTCCTCCCCAGGAGCAAGCGTCTTTTAATTTCTTGGCTGTAGTCCCCATGTGCAGTCATCTTGGAGCCCAGGAAAATAAAATCTGTCACTACCTCCATTTCTTTCCCATCTATTTGCCAGGAATTGAGAGGGCTGGTAGGCATGATCTTAGTTTTCTTAATGTTGAGTTTCAAGCCAACTTTTGCACTCTCCTTCTTCACCCGCATCAGAAGAAGGAAATGGCAACCCACTCCAGTATCTTTGCCATGAAAACCCCATGGACAGTACCAGAAACCTAAGATGCATGTTCTAATTAAAGAAAACCTGGAAAGATACCTGCTCAGCAACACAAGACAAGATAGAAAGACCTGCACACAGATTAGAGAACAAACGAAACTATATGATATGATCAAGAGAGTAAAAGAATTAAAATGGAAATAGGCTGGTGACATAGCAAGAAGAACTGATGGCAGGCGGACCATGGCAGTCCTAGAACAGATCCCACTTGATTAAAAAAAACGTCCACGAAAGAGACCTAAAACAAGATGGAGTGACATCAGAAAGTATTACGGACCCGATTGGCAAAGGAAAACTCAAGACCGTATTAGTTGGAAACATGCAGAAGTGGCCTTCATCCTGCAGTGGATAGACAATTGTGAGGAGGAGGAGGAGGAGGAGGAGGAGGAGGAGGAGAAGGAGGAGGAGGAGGAGGAGAAGGCAGAGGAGGAGGAGGAGGAGGAAAAGGAGAAGGAGGAAAAGGAGGAGGAGGAGAAGGCAGAGAAGGAGGAGAAGAAGGCAGAGGAGGAGGAGGAAAAGGAGAAGGAGGAGGAGAAGGTGGAGGAGGAAGAGGAAGAGGAGAAGGCAGAGAAGGAGGAGGAGAAGGCAGAGGAGGAGGAGGCGGCAAAAAAGTAGGAGGAGAGGAGGAGGAGGAGGAGAAGGCAGAGGAGGAGAAGGAGGAAAAGGAGGAGGAGAAGGCAGAGAAGGAGGAGGAGAAGACAGAGGAGGAGGAGGTGGCAGAAAAGTAGGATGAGAGGAGGAGGAGGAGGAGGAGAAGGCAGAGGAGGAGAAGGAGGAAAAGGAAAAGGAGGAGGAGAAGGCAGAGGAGGAGGAGGAGGCGGCAGAAAAGTAGGAGGAGAGGAGGAGGAGGCAGAGGAGGAGGAGAAGGCAGAGAAGGAGAAGGAGGAAAAGGAAAAGGAGGAGGAGAAGGCAGAGAAGGAGGAGGAGAAGAAGAAGGCAGAGAAGGAGGAGGAGGAGGAGTAGAAGGCAGAGAAGGAAGAGGAGGAGGGACAAAAATAATGCCTTCGTATCAAAAATTCAGCACATTTAGTACAACTAAATTAAGAGCATCCAATGCAGTGGTTTTGCAACGCCAATTGATTCAAAGCAGTCAAAGTACACCATGAGATTTTGGTATAGATCTTTTGCCTATAATTTAATGACAGGTTCTCACAAATCAGCCAGATAAAACACCACGGCCATGAATCACTGGTACGTCATTCCAGGAACACCAAAGGCCCGCACTGGATCTTTCTTGTCCAGGTGACCTGAAACAGATGCAGAGGTAAATGCAGTCGTAATCTGCCTTATCTATCCGTAACCGCATGAAAACAGAAAACAGCCAAAGGAACCCAGGAGTTTACTAACCGACTTTTGATTTAAAGATATGGTGCATAAAAAGTGTTGGCTAACACCATTGCGCTAAGAATGGCTAAGGTCAAACACTTTAGGGGCTGAAGGCTGATCCAACCGGGTTATCCTGCCAGAGGCAAAGAGCAAATGATTCTGCCCTGTTATTCGCTCTCCGCTGCTTCTTACAGCTACCAGAATATTCCTGCAGTTTGCAGTTGCAGCAAAATTCACCTGAAATGGCAGCTGGATCCATTTGGAGAACCGAAGACATCTGTATAAGGTGATAATAAGACCCACTCATCACCACCTTCTGAAATAGCCTGACTAGATAGCTCAGTGGCTAAGAGACTGAGCTTGTCCTGGTTCCAGTCCATAGCCCTGTAGTTGGGGATCAGTGGTGGGATTCAAAATTTTTTACTACCAGTTCTGTGGGCGTGGCTTGGTGGGGCGTGGCTTGGTGGACGTGACAGGAGAAGGATACTGTAAAATCCCCATTCCCACCAACTCCAGGGGAAGGTTACTGCAAAATCTCCATTCCCACCCCACTCCAGGGGAAGGATACTGCAAAATCTCCATTCCCACCAACTCCAGGGGAAGGTTACTGCAAAATCTCCATTCCCACCCCACTCCAGGGGAAGGATGCTGTAAAATCTCCATTCCCACCAACTCCAGGGGAAGGATACTATAAAATCCCCATTCCCACCAACTCCAGGGGAAGGATACTGTAAAATCTCCATTCCCTCCCCACTCCAGGGGAAGGATACTATAAAATCCCCATTCCCACCAACTCCAGGGGAAGGTTATTGTAAAATCTCCATTCCCACCCCACTCCAGGAGAAGGATACTGTAAAATCACCATTTCCTCCCCACTCCAGGGGAAGGATACTGTAAAATCCCCAGGACAAATATTTTGTGAGTGCCAAAATTTAGCTCTTTTCTTCATTTTTAAGTGAACCTGTAGTCTTGGATTCTTCCAAACGGGGTGGAAAGATTTTCTTTCCTCCTGTCTTGTTACAGCTGAATAAAATTGCACCAGACCAAATGTTCCTTTGTATGTGTGTGTGTCACTAGACAATTGGGATTTATAACCGAACTTGTTTAGGCAGTTATTTTCCAATCCTTGGGTGAAACTTCAAATAATGTGTATATTAAGCTTTGTGGCTGATCTTTAGCACTTCCAGCTTGTTGACACTCTTGCAACATAATCCTTTGTTTTCTCATTGCTACCCCACCTAGAACTGGGCATCAGGTTTGGCTCTTGCATGTTCGGTGACCTCTATGGCCAGTCCCACATTTATGCACCGATGACACATAATTTTGACCCAGTGTTCAGCCTGAGGATGAAGGAATGTCTTGGCCTCCTTCTTTGATTCTCTTAAACTTGGGGAAAAGTCAGAGAGAAGATGCATATAAAGAATCAAATCAAGAGCAGCAGTGTTTAAAGGGGGAAGATTGATAATTTCCATGGAATTAAAAAATAATAATCTGGTGTTTGAGGCTGCTCTGCATTCTATCCCTGGAAAAGAACAGCATCTAAAATAGGGACAATTCAAGGAAGAAAAGGAGTGAGTTTTGCATTCTTGTTTCCTATTAGGGCATTTAGTTTTCTAGGAAAAATGCTGTGATTGTTGTCCTGTGCTCCCATCTGCCACTCAAGGAAGTAAATGCAGGTAGTCCTTGACTTAAAACCACAACTTGGACAAAAATGTCCATGGCCAAGCAAGGCAATGTTGTTAAGAGAGTCATGCCACAGTTGTTAAGCAAATTAGTGCAGGCGTTAAGCGAATATGCCTTCCCCCAATGACTTTGCTGATCAGAAGCCAGCTAGGAAGGCCACAAACGGCAATCACACAACCCCAGTGTGAGTGTTCCAAGTAATACACCCACAGCAAACAGAACTCTGAGGCAGGTAGATTCTTCAAAGAATATTTCGAGATATCATATTGGCACAGAGTTCTGTTTGCTATGGGTGTATTACTTGGCTTCAGGGTTGAAATCCGGGGACACTGAAACTGTTGTGACCACATGCCAAGCACTCATGTTTTGGTCACATGACTGTGGAGATGCTGCAACGTTCATAAATGCAAGGACTGGTCGTAAATATATTTTTTTTCAATGCAATTGTAAATTTGAAGGGTTGATAAATGAATGGTTGTAAGGTTGAGATCTGCTATGGATACTGATCTTCCAGGTGGAGCTTCATGAAGGGAAAGTCACTCCGGAGCTTCTGCAACCGAGACAAATTCCTTGTCTTATCTAATCACACTTGGCCAATAAAGTATTCCATTCCATTCCATTCCATTCATTGTTCTATTCTATTCTATTCTATTCTATTCTATTCTATTCTATTCTATTCTATTCTATTCTATTCTATCCTATCCTATCCTATCCTATCCTATCCTATTGTCTAGTCTAGTCCAGTCCAGTCCAGTCCAGTCCAGTCCATTCATTGTCCTATTCCATTCCATTCCATTCACTGTTCTATCCTATCCTATCCTATCCTATCCTATCCTATCCTATCCTATCCTATCCTATCCTATCCTATCCTATCCTATCCTATCCTATCCTAGTCCAGTCCAGTCCAGTCCATTCATTATCTTATTCTGTTCCATTCCATTTTAAATGACACATAAATGCTAGCATGTTTCTCACCGTTCCTTTTCTGGCATTAAAGAGTCGATCGCTTGGTTCCTTCCTATGTTCCCCTTGGGTGCCTTATCCAAAGACAGAGCTATAATTTGGACTCCCTTCACCTCTTCCTTTTGAATTAACCTAGGCTTCTTCGAGAGACAGGAATCGTCTAAAAATCCGGGCAAAATGCAAGCAACGATATTAACAAGTCTGGCGGAAAGAGCAGTTCCCCTGGCTTTCGTTGCCAAAGGCCATCAGTCTGAAAATATGATACAGCAAACCGTTTGAAATCTCAGCTCTCTGTTGGAAAAGGCAACATTTACTCTTCGCGAACTGACACCCCATTGTATTCCAAATCTTCCTTTCCCTGGCTTATCTGTGACGTTGGCCTTGACTTGTCTGTTCATTAGAGCCTGCTTTTGTTCCTAAGAATTACAATATACAGTGTGAAGAAGACAAAACCTTCTTATAGTGCGTTCAAAAAAAAAATGCAAAGACTGCAAGACCTTTTAAGCATCTCATTACGAAGGGACCACCAGAGACAAGACTTAATAGGCCCTGTAAATAAAACCAGAATTAGAACGATTCAGGAAAAATAAGAATGGTAATCTCAACATATTTGGAGTAACATGCCAGGAAAGTAGATTTTGTTACATGTCTCTGGAATTACAGCCAAAGGGAACCAATGCAGAATTTTTGCAAGTTTTTTGTGAGGCTGGATAGACAGATAGTCAGATTAACAGAGTCAGATAGTCAGATTAACAGGTTAACAGAGTTGGAAGGGACCTTGTAGGTCATCTAGTCCAACCCCTCACCCAAGCAGAAGACCCTACACCATTTCTGACAAATCGCAGTCCAGTCTCTTCTTGAATGCCTCCAGTGATGAAGCTCCCACAACTTCCGAAGGCAGCTTCTGTTCCATTGCTTGATTGTTCTCACTGTCAGAAAATTTCTCCTTACTTCTAGGTTGAATCTCTCCTTGATCAGTTTCTATCCATTATTCCTTGTCTGACTTTCAGATGCTTTGGAAAATAGCTTGATTCCCCACTTCCTCTCTGTGGCAGCCCCTCAGATATTGGAAGACTGCTATCCTGTCTCCCCTGGTCCTTCTGGATTCTTTCTTCCCAAAAGAGGTTTTGTATTGGCCATCCCTACAGTCCTTTCCATCACACACTGGACATGCCTATCTAAGGATCTGAACAGCTCTGGTGCCTTCAAGCACAAGTCAACCAAAATAGCTGGTCATTTGAAAAGTATGTCCTGTTTTCTAAAGGTCAATCCCTTGTTTTAAAGAGCTTGGTTCAAAGGCAGATTTCTAGCTGTCCCACTTGCTTTCTAAAAATGTTGTCATGATTAAAAACTGAACTAAAACCCATAAAAAAAACAAACAGGCAGCTAGCACATCTTTCAGCTTCATATTTATTTGCAAAAAATGTCTCTGGGTCCTTCATTATTCCAAGAACATCCAGGTTCCGTGGCAGAGGTGGGTTTCAGCAGGTTCTGACCAGTTCTGGAGAACCAGTAGCGGAAATTTTGAGTAGTTCGGAGAACCGGTAGTAAAAATTCTGACTGGCCCCGCCCCCATCTATTCTCTGCCTCCTGAGTCCCAGCTGGTAAGGGAGGAAATGGGGATTTTGCAGTAACCTTCCCCTGGATTGGGGAGGGAATGGAGATTTTACAGTATCCTTCCCCTGCCACGCCCACCAAGCCACACCCACAGAACTGGTAGTAAAATTTTTTGAAACCCACTACTGTTCCATGGGTATTCCTAGAAAACATAATCAAGTGGAGACGGTTAAGAAAAAAGAAAGAAAATCAGAAGAGGTAAAATAGAAGCATAAGTAAAAAAAGGAGAAGATGAAAGGGATTTTTTTTTTAAAAAAATCTTGTGGTAGAGGGTGGCTTTGCAAATATTTTTAATTCCTCAGAATTTTGAGTTTCTGAGGGGCCATTAATTCCATGGATGACAGCCTGAGAATTGGAACAATTCGAACTTTGTGGGTTTTTTTTTCATGAATTCTAATAATCGGCTCTCCATCAATTGAGCTTTCATAGGATTAGGAAGCTCACCAAAGTATTCACTCACAACTCGGATTATGTGGGTGTGTGCTTATTTATTTATTTATTTATTTATTGATTGATTGATTGATTGATTGATTGATTGATTGATTGATTGATTGATTGATTGATTTATTTATTTATTTATTTATTTATTTATTTATTTATTTATTTATTTATTTATTTATTTATTTATTTATTTATTTATTTATTTATTTATTTATTTATTTATTTATTTATTTATTTATGCATGCCCTGATTCTTTGAGGGCCTAAAGTCTTTTCTGAGGAATTTATTTCCGTAGATATGTCAGTCGCCTCACTTATGTGTGTTGTGGGGGAAGGGTTAGTTTCTGTGCTTTTAAATCTCTCGGGGTCGCTTGTTGGGCAGCTACATATATTGGAAGAAAATAAATTAACACAATATTAATTATCTGGTAGGGGGATGGGGTGGCTCAGTGGCTAAGATGCTGAGCTTGTCGATCGAAAGGTCGGCAGTTCAGCGGTTCGAATCCCTAGTGCCGTGTGACGGGGTGAGCTCCCGTGACTTGTCCTAGCTTCTGCCAACCTAGCAGTTCGAAAGCACGTTAAAAAATGCAAGTAGGAAAATAGGGACCACATTTAGTGGGAAAGTAACAGCGTTCCATGCGCCTTTGGTGTTGAGTCATGCCAGCCACATGACCACGGAGACGTCTTCAGATAGTGCTGGTTCTTTGGCTTTGAAACGGAGATGAGCACCGCCCCCTAGAGTCGGGAACGACTAACACGTATGTGCGAGGGGAACCTTTACCTTTACCTTAATTATCTGGTATGTGTGTGTTGTTACGTAAATAAATAAATACACCAGCTTTTCTCAAGCGTATCCATTCCAGATGTGTTCACTTAAAACTCTTCTTGCCCTCAGGGAGCATGGCCACCACTTTTAGACAGAGAAGGTTGGTATCGTTGGCTAAGACATAATTATATTTTCTGAGAGAGACCTTTAATAATGGAGATATTCTAGTTAAATATCCACTCTGACTTTGTGTTTCCAAGGCTTGGTTTAAGGAGAGATGGTCTTTGGCGGGGGGGGGGGGGGGCTGGGAAACCCACCTGAGCTGCCCAAGGGTGGAGGGAGCTCTGACCTTAAACAGGCAGGAAGATCTTTCTCTGAAACTGGAGGCTTTTAAGAAGAGATTGGACAACCGTTTGTCTGAAATGCTATAGGGCAGTGATGGCGAACCTTTTCGTCACCGAGTGCCGAAACCAGAACACTTGCGCGCACATGCATATATGCACACCGGAGTGCTGGAAACCCAAAGATCAGCTGACCGGCATGTGTGCATGCTCCGGCACGTGAGAAGATCAGCTGGCCGGTGCACATGTGTATGCCGGAAACCAGAAAAGCAGCTGGCGAGCAGCTCTGCATGCCACCTATGGCACGCGTGCCATACGTTCCCCATCATGGGTATAGGGTAGGGGTCTGCAACTTTAAACACTCAAAGAGCCATTTGGACCAGTTTCCCACAGAAAAGAAATAACCGGGAGGCACAAAATCTGGGTGGGCGTGGCCAACTCGACATCACTAACTCCCACTCAGTCACATGACACACACGCCAGCTACATCCCCCGCCGTCGACTTTACCTTCTCCGGCCAGGCAAGGAGTGACTGGGAGGGGAGGGCGAGGGGCAGGGCCAGCCAGTGGTGGGTTCAGCCGACAGGGAGCCACAGCAGGGGGACGAAAGAGCCACATGCGGCTCCGGAGCCACAGGTTGCAGACACCCGGTATAGGGTTTCCTGTTTCAACAGGTGGTTGGGCTAGAAGACCTCTAAGATCCCTTCCAACTCTGTTATTCTGTTAGAGGCCATCATCTTCTAGGTCAGACTTGAAGGACAAGACTTCTGCTAGGCCATTGAGACTTTCCTTTCCATCATTGAAACAAATTATGCAAAAACGTATGCCATCCTTACAAAGCCAACCATCGCTGACCTTGGATGAATACAGCAGGAACATTTGAAGTACATTCTCGACTTTCGCTACACACAGAGACGCACGTAAGACGTTTTCCCCAACATAGCTGCCTTTTCAACCAATGCAGTTTGTCTTATCAGCATGCAGCTGAGGTTGCATCACCGTATTTGGTATCGCCGTATTTCTACAGGTCTGAATCTTGCATGCATATTAAGCACGCAAAGCCAAGGAGCAGGCAGCTAATACTACCGATATCCAAAGTTTGGGCTATTGAGATGAGCGATAAAGCTGCTTGGTGTGCAGAACACTGAGTGCTTTTGTCTATCTGTGATCGTTTCTGACAAGGAGCAATATGCTTTGATTCCAAAGTTCCTTCATCAAAATATACATCATCTGGCTGCTTGTTGGCTATCAGGGGCTTTAATGAGACATTCCAACAGCAGAAACTCCAACTGCATGTCAAAACTTTGGGCTTATCGCAAGAAATCAAGGTCCAGCCTTCCATTATGATTACACATACCCTGTTTCCCTGAAAATAAGACATCCCCTGATAATAAGCCCAATCGGGCTTTGAAGTGCATGTGCTAAAATAAGACACCTCCCCGAAAATAAGCCTTCCCCAAAAATGGCGGAGAACGGTTGGCATGCACAGCCGGTCCCCGCCATTTCCTCTGGTTAGGGTTAGGGAGACAGAGCTGGAAATCAGGTAAGACGGCAAGAGGAGCCCCATTTTGCTCCACACGCCCCAAAAGAATAAGACCTCCCTAAAAATAAGGCCAAGCACTGATTTCGGAGTTCAAAAAATATAAGACACATTCTTATTTTTGGGGAAACACGGTATTCCGCAATTTATGACCCCAATTGAGCCAACTGTGGCTAAGCCAGACAGTTGTTATGGGAGTTTTGTCCCATTTCACATCCTGTCTGGGAAGGTTAAAATGGAGATCACATATCCCCCAGGATGCACATTACAACTGTCATAAATATATGCCAGTTGCCCAGCATCCAAAGTTTGATCACGTGACCACGGGGGAGGTGGCAACAGTGTGACAACTAGTCCTAAGTCACTTTTTTCAGTGCCGTAACTTCAAATGGCCACTAAATGAATGGTGGCAAGTCAAAGACAACCTGTAATTCTATGGCAGTGATGGCGAACCTATGGCACGCATGCCAGAAATGGCATGCAGAGCCATCTCTCCGGGCATGCAAGCCATCCCCCATTGCTCTTCCGGGTTCTGGTGTGCCATCCAGCTGGTCTTCATATGCACGGGAGTGCCGGAAACTGGAAGAGCAGCCACCCTGTGTGCATGCGCATGCCTGGAAGAGATGATGATGATGATGATGATGATGATGATGATGATGATTCATATTTCTATGCTGCCCACTCTCCGAGGACTCTGGGCGGCTTACACCAAAGACAGTATATTAAATAGCATATTGCCCCCAACAATCTGGGTCCTCATTTTACTCACCTCGGGAAGGATGGAAGGCTGAGTCAACCTTGAGCCGGTGAGATTCGATCCGCTGATCTGCTGAACTAGCAGACAGCTGAAGTAGCTGCAGTACTGCACCCTAACCACTGCGCTACCTCGGCTCATATGATCTTCCGGTTTCCAGCACATGCATGGGCACCGGCCAGCTGGTCTTCGCGCACACATATGTGCCTTAAACTGGGAGAGCAGCTGCTCGGGGTTCACATGTGCACCCCAGGCGGCTGCTCGTCTGGTTTCCGGCATGCATGCACACACGTGCACTCCCATTTCAGCACTCAGTGCCAAAAAGGTTCACCAACACTGTTCTATGGTTTCATTCCATCCCTTCCCAAGGCTGAGCCATTCCATTTTCATCAGTTTCCAGCAATGCTGCTTCTTCTGTTCATAAATGATGACCTCAAAAAGAAGAAGAAGCAGGAGGGCTTTTCAGCAGTGAGTCCCAGGTGTCTCACCCAACCCAGCGGGGGAAAGGTGAGAGCTTTGGAGAAGTCATTGGACCAGGAAGGCAGGTGCCTACGTTGGAGATCTGCCCATAATGTTTGATTTTTTAAAAAACTGTTAACAATCTAGTTTGAACTGAAAGAGTAGAATAATGGTTAGCATGATGGAACTGGGAGTAAGACATTGGGTTCAGATCCCTTCTCAGCCACTAAGCTTAACAGAATGACAGAAGGACCTTGGAAGTCTTCTAGTCCAACCCCCTGCTCAAGTACGAGACCCTACTATTTCAGACAAATGGTTGTCCAATCTCTTCTTAAAAACCTCCAATAATGTAGTGCCCACAACTTCTGAAGGCAAGCTTATTGAATGACCTTGAACCAAGCTTCATCTCGCAGTCCAACTCAGCTCATAGGGTTACGGTGAGAATAAAATCAGGGGAGATCATTTCCCCTCCCCTCCCCATTTATACCACCTTGAGCTTCCTTGAAAAGTAGCTTTAATCATTCAAGAAGACTTCTTCAAGAAATAAGAGAGTATCCACCAATAAAGTGCACTTATGATCATGCTTAGTCATAAAACTGACTAGAACTACAGAAAAAACCATTGCTACCAACCTGCCTTCCATTGAGGACTTGTATACTGCATGAGTCAAAAAGAGGGCTGTGAAAATATCTACAGACCCCTCACATCCTGGACATAAATTGTTTCAACCTCTACCCTCAAAATGACGCTATAGAACACTGCACACCAGAACAACTAGACACAAGGACAGTTTTTTCCCGAATGCCATCACTCTGCTAAACAAATAATTCCCTCAACACTGCTGAACTATTTACTAGGCCTACTTTACTATTAATCTTCTCATCGTTCCTATCACCCATCTCCTCCCACTTATGACTGCATGACTGTAACTTTGCTGCTTGTATCCTTACGATTTATATTGATTGTTTCCTAGTATTATTTGATTGCTTATTTGTACCCTATGACTATCATTGTGTTGTGCCTTATGATTCTTGATGAATGTATCTTGTCTTTTTATGTACAGTACACCGAGAGTATATGCACCAAAGACAAATTCCTTGTGTGTCCAATCACACTTGGCCAATAAAGAATTCTATTCTATTCTAAAACCTTTAAGCTAGCCAAAGTCTATCGACAAGGATGTAAGGGGTGAGGCACCACCCATGTTCAAGTCAGAACAAGCATCAGGGTTCCATCAAACATCCATGTCCAGCATTAAGCTTCAAGGATATTAACTTGGGCTGGGTCTGTTTCTGGCCTCCAGAGCCTGGGGAGCCTGTTTTTGCCCTCCCAGAGGCTCAAAGAAAGCCTCCGGAGCCCAGGGAAGACAAAAAAGCCACACCACCATTATGCAGGAGGCTGACGAGGCCATGCCCACCATGGCCACACCCACCCATCAAATGGGCAGAGAACCCTTTGCTAAAATTTTTGAAGCCCACCCCTGCCTCCATCTCAGGAGTAGAATAGAAGCCATGTATATGATACTGTTCAACAGTAAGAAGTCACAGATGCGGTGGCTTTTCAGCCTACTTTCCAGTCAAGAAAAGTCAAAAGCAGTCAAGTCTTAAATCTGGCTTGAACTCAAGAACCAGGAGCTGGAAGAGTCACCGCCCTGAAGTTGTCCATATGTATTTAACACCAAGGCTGCAGGCTGATCAGGAACATGAATGATCTGCTCACAACCTTTTCCTTACTAGCTTGAGCCGAATTGCATTTTTTATTCTATTTGCGTCCGTGTCTACAGATAAAGTAGATGCAAAGGTTACAGAAACCTATTCTGGAGATATGTCGCCATTGAACGAAATCCCTAGGAGGAACTCACAGAGAGGCCGTGTGAAGATTTGATTAGCATATTCAGTATGAGGGCACTTGGGCTGAATCTCTGAATCAAACTGACTTTCTAAATTTGCATCAAACCTCAGAGTCAACCTGAATGATTCAATGACCTTTCGCCGACTACAAAAAGAAAAGCTTGTGTTCAGAATCATATCAACCTGAAAATACAGTTTGAAAAACTGAATTGGATTGATTCAGGGATTTGAACTGACAATTCGAATCAGGTTTGACTCAGGGGTGAAATCCAGCAGGTTCTGACAGGTTCTGGAGAACCAGTAGCGGAAATTTTGAATAGTTCGGAGAACCGGCAAATACCACCTCTGGCTGGCCCCAGAGTGGGGTGGGAATGGGGATTTTGCAGTATCCTTCCCCTGCCACGCCCACCAAGTCACACCACGCCCACCAAGCCATGCGCACAGAACCAGTAGTAAAAAAAAATTGGATTTCACCATTGGTTTAACTTAATCTCTACACCCTTCCATAAAACCGTGAGCAATCTAATTTATCAGATCTCAGTCTTCTTTCTTTTTATTGTAAAAGTAATTGACTCTATTTGAGGGTCTAACAGAGCTTTTCACCTCCATCTCTCTTCTGTTGTACATGTTGATTTGGGCTGGGATGTGTTTGAAACTGGAGAGTAGCCAGGTCTTTTCTGGTGAGAAAGCCTGAGGGCACAACAGATGGTAGAACATTCAACACATAACAGGCAATTAGATTCAGGTAGCCAAATGAGTGGTTTAACTATGTTAAAGTATTACTTTTTAGAATATTTTCAAAAACACCTAGGAATTATTTGCTAAATCTGATCATTTCCCTGATTGGACCATAATTTCAGCAACAGGAATAAGCACGGGTTTCAAAATACAATTGTACAGTTTTTAAAAAGATAGAATGGATGTTGAAAATTTAAGCAAGAAGGTTAGAATGTCCCTGGAGCATTCTACAGGACATCCCAAGATCAGGGGTGAAATGCTTCCAGTTCAGACCAGATCGCCCGATCCCGTAGCGATGGCGGGTAGTGGTTTGGAGAACCAGTAGCAAAAATCCCTGCCCCCCTCCCCATTGCCCAGTTGGGCCACATGATCATCAGAGGCTTTTTTTTTTACTTTTAAAAACATTTTTTCTTTGGCCGAAAAAATGCCTTTAAAAGTAAAAAAAAAAAGCCTCTGATGATCACACGGCTCAGCTGGGATCATCAGAGCCTTTTAAAAGCATTTTTTCTACAACCTCTTCAAAAAATGCTTTTAAAAGCCTCTGACGATCCCAGCTGAGTTGCCTGATCGTCAGAGGCTTTTTTTTCTTTAAAAAAAAAGCTTTTAAAAGTTTTTAAAAAAAAGTTGGCCACACCCACCCAGTCACATTAACCCCCCCACCAAGCCATGCCCCCAGAACCAGAATTTTTGTATTTTACATTTAATTTTTTTTCTGTTATATAGTTATATAGTTACTTTTTAATTTGGACTATTATACTAATTTAAATATTATATCCTGCCTTTTTAATGTAAGAGATTCTGGACTCAGAAAATAATAAATAAATGCTGTAGTAACAGAATCAATAGTAGGAGCTCTTTGAAAATGAATGGAATGGAATGGAATAGAAGAGTAGAAGAATAGAATAGAATAGAATAGAATAGAATAGAATAGAATAGAATAGAATAGAATAGAATAGAATGGAATGGAATGGAATGGAATGGAATGGAATGGAATGGAATGGAATGGAATGGAACGGAACGGAACGGAACGGAACGGAATAGAACAGAATACCTTATTTTGCCAACTGTGGTTAGATATATAAGGAATTTGTCTCTGGTACAGCAGCTTTTAGCATATATACAAACAACAGTGACAAGTCATAGATCATAAATCATAAGATACAAACAATTGATACATCATAATATATATATAGGAGAAGGAAGTTGGAAAGATGAAGTGAGAAAGAGGAGAAGATGACAAGGATAATAGCAATACAGCCCTACTACGTGGGTAACTATCTTTAGGCATAAGACAGTACTGTGGGAGTTAGGTGTTTAGCAGAATGATGGCATGGGGGAAGAAACTATTAAGACAATTAAGAATAAGGAGGGAGAAGACTCAGTGACATTATAAGTAAGAGCAAGAAAACAATACAGAAAAGGCATGGAGAACCTATGGCCTATTAGATGTGGTTGAACTTCGCCTGCCAGCAGCTTCTGCCACCTTAGACAATGGTGAAAGCTGTTCAAAGTTGTAATTCAGGGGAATTACATCCTCTCCTGGCAGGCAAATTAATTAATGGTTTTGCTTGCCAGAGAAGCAGATTACTAAACCTTTTTTAAAAAAAATGTCCTCAGCATGCAAAGATCAACAGCCACTTGCAAATTGGTAATAGGTTTGTACTGAAACGAATGTTCAACACGCCAGGCGCAGCTGAGGACAGAATCCAGAATACAGTACAGTTAGTTACCATATGGCTATATAGGATAGAGTGAACCTGGAAAGAGATAATGGAGAAAAGAACCAGGACTAGGTAGGGGGAAGATAGAGAGAGAGCGTGTGTGCTTTTAATATGGGGAAGCACTTCCTAGGTAGGAATACAATACAGTAGAACAATTAATCAGTGGAAAGGCTCACCTTCAGAAGTTGTGGATGCTCCATCATGGGAGGTGTTTAAGAAGAGATTGGACAACCACTTGTCTGAGCTTGAGCAGGGGGTTGGACTAGAAGACCTCCAAGGTCCCTTCCAACTCTGTTATGTGGTTTGTTTCTTAATCAGATTCAGGTCTAGGAAAATGTATTGTGCCAAAATCTGTACTTGGATTATCTCAGACGTTTCTATCTTCGGTGGAAGATGTTTCTGTTTGAGAACGTTTGAGAATTTGTTTTGTTGTTGTTGTTGTTGTTGTTTCTCTTGGAGATGTTTTTGAGTTTGATTGTAACGTGGAGGGGGGGAAGGTTGCTGTCACTGGTGGTGATCTGTAACGTATGTTCCCATCCACCTGAATTTCTACTGCCCACAGGAGGATTTTCCTCCTGATATATTTGCCTTGCGATTTAATAGGATCCTAAGAAGCCAGGGAAAAGGATGCGGTGGCTCAGTGACTAAGAGGCTGAGCTTCTCGATCAAAAGGTCAGCAGTTCAGCGGTTCGAATCCCTAGTGCCGCGTAACGGGGTGAGCTCCCGTTACTTGTCCCAGCTTCTGCCAACCTAGCAGTTCGAAAGCATGTAAAAAATGCAAGTAGAAAAATAGGGACCACCTTTGGTGGGAAGAGAACAGCGTTCTGTGCGCCTTTGGCATTTAGTCATGCCAGCCACATGACCACGGAGATGTCTTCGGACATGCTGCCTCTTCGGCTTTGAAACGGAGATGAGCACCGCCCTGTAGAGTCGGGAACAACTGGCACGCATGTTCAGGGGAACATTTACCTTTACTTTTACCTTTAAGAAGCCAGGAAGGATGCAGATAGTTGAAGACACAGCTGTCCCTCCAAAGGCAAGCCATTCAGACATACCCCTTTGGTTACCCAAGGAAATAAGTGAAATGCCCCTCTCTCCACTCAATTACAGTGCCAGTTATTTCAAAAGTGAAATCCTTTTCATTCAACTGAATATGTTGAAAAAATGGAGGAGAAATGTTCCATGTGGCACTCGTTGGAATGCTAAGAACGAATATCAATGAGAGTCTCTCACCCAGCTTAAGTCAACCAGGGATAGTCCAGAATGGTAGGACAACAACCTCATGTTCCCTGGTCAATATCTGGAGAAAAGTAGACGAGCTGTAGATCAAGTCACCGGAACTTGTTGGGCTGGAGACAACTATTTTCTTTGCTGTTGTTAGTTGCGAAGTCATGTCCGACCCATTGCGACCCTATGGACAACTTTCCTCCAGGCCTTCCTGTCCTCAACCATCCCCCAGAGACCATTTAAGCTCATGCCAACTGCTTCAGTGACTCCATCCAGCCACCTCGTTCTCTGTTGTCCTGTTCTTCTTTTGCCCTCAATCTTTCCCAGCACTAGGCTCTTCTCCAGGGAGTCTTTCCTTCTCATTAGGTGGCCAATGTATTTGAGTTTCATCTTCAGGATCTGGCCTTCTAAAGAGCAGTCAGGGTTGATCTCCTCTAGGACTGACCGGTTTGATCACCTTGCAGTCCAAGGGACTCACAGGAGTCTTCTCCAGCACCATAGTAACTTCTTTCTACAGAACATATAATTCCAGTTTCATTGGGGTGCTGGTGGTCTCACTCATTCATTCATTCAATTCACTCCTCCAGAGCTAATGCATTCTCCCACTCGGTGGGGATGATGAGAATCATAGCCTAACATAACCCAAGATCAGTAACTCTGTGGTTCGGATGTGCATAAAAGATGACAAAATTATCATGAAGAAGAGTCTGATTGCTGGGTTCCCAAAGTGGAAGACAGCTTAAAGCTGCTCAGAGTACCTACCTCAAACTTTAGAAGGAGCAGTAGAACGTAGAAGTTGGACATAGAAGGACCAAGGGAGACATGATAGCAGTCTTCCAATATTTGAGGGGCTGTCACAGAGAGGAAGAGATCAAGCTATTTTCTAAAGCACCTGTAGGCCAGACACAGATTAATGGATGGAAACTGAAGAAGGAGAGATTTAACCTGGAAATAAGGAGAAATTTTCTGACAGTGTTAGAACAATCAAGTAATGGAACAGAAGTTGCCTTCGGAAGTTGTGGGAGCTTCATCCCTGGAGGTTTTCAAGAAAAGGCTGGACTGCCATTTGTCAGAAATGGTGTAGGGTCTCCTGGTTGGGTGGGGGGTTGGTCTAGATGACCTACAAGGTCCTTCCAACTCTGTTAATCTGTAACTCTGTAAACATGGAGGCAGAGCCAAAAGGGGGATCATCCTAGAATCCCTATATAGCCACAAGCAGACTAAGTCCATCACCCCATAATATTAAAAGTATCGTTGCAAGATGTAAGCTGTTACAAGTAAGTCTGCCTTATGCAATTGACCGATGGCGATTTTGTCAATGCCGAGCGTATTCAAGCAGGTGCTAACCATTAGTTGAGAAGATCTCTGTGCATAAGCTTTTAGGAACACATCAACTTAATTGGACCTTCACAGTGGACATGCTCTCTCACACCTGACACAAACAAAAAAAATGAGATTTAAAAAAAGGGAAGCTGTATTTCTGGAACTGCTTTGACTTCAAACAGCTTGCAGTAGAAATAAAAAAAAATCTTTTGTTTAAGTGAGTTAAGAATTTGAGATGTTTTGAAGTAAAGCCTTGTGAAGATGTCATCGTTTCCCTCTAACTCACGCAGGCACAAAAAGACATACTGTACAGTATATCTTAGACAAACTGGATGAAATGTCAGGTGTCATTTCCTCAAAAGAGGTGCAGTTATAGGCAGAAAGAAATCCTACCAAATTAAATCGAACCTGGGCCCAGAAAAAAACAGGCACAAGATTGCAGCTGAACATTTTGAATAGGATAGTTTTAGGAAGGTCACGTTTAACACTGCCTTTCTCTAAATCATGGGCACACAAACATAGAAATCTTAAAAAAAATAAGATGATTTCCTGTAGCAGACAGCAGCCTGTGGGTTCCAGATATTAAGGAGAGTGGCAAAATAAGAATAAAAACTTTATTACAGTCATTGACCAGCAATAGACATACAATAAATTGAAAATAATTCTGACATTAATCGTGACTAATAACATCCCTGTTATGAAAATACATGATCTCAAACGGTTAGGGTCGCTCCCTAATTTACATGCGTGGAGAGCCGATAAGTATGTGAGTAAATGTATTTTTCCAATAATTGTTATAGATACAGTACCTCCAAAAACTTGACAGCAGTTGACATCTATAATTCTGTAACCAATGTTTTTCTTGTGGACATTGCAGTGACACAGAATTTTGCCACTGCCTGTGGGGTAGCCGGATTTGAGTCCTGGGGGAGAAAGCCTACAGTAAGGGGAGGGGAGTAAGTAAGGGGAGAATATATATTGACCTACATACTCTGTATAACTCACAGTACAATAAAACATGTGAGATATCTTCGACTTCTCCTTTTCCACATATACGTACCCGTTCTGCTATTGGTGTTCTCTTGTACCTACCCTGGAGAAGTGCTGAGGGGAGAATATTAAATCTAGCTCTGAAGGAGAGTGGTAGACCACTTCCTTGCTTGAGCTCCTGCTTCTACAGGTGAAACGAGCTGAGGATGAAATAGAGAAGTCAAAGGAACAGCATCTCGACCTGCATCCTTTCTCTGCAAAGGTATTTGAGGTCAGCCCCATAGATTCACGTCCATCTGCACCTGGGATCATCCCCAAATGGTTTGCCTTGTCTTTCTCAGATACTTCCTTGGCTTATCTTCCTCCACCTTCACTTGGAATGTGACAAGGCAGGGAAGGCTTGTCATGCTGGACACAGAATCCATTCATCTGTGATGTCGAACTGATGTGTGGAATACATTCTTAAGAAAAGCCAGGACACTCCCTTGGCTTCTTCTCTTTGGACTAGTACAAGGGAGTGAAGATGCCCTCCCTGGGTTGCTGTGATGACTGGCAGCTTCAGAGCCACACCCACTTCTCCCCAGATTACATAAAATGAATGAACAGGTTGGACTGTGAAGCTACTTTCCAAGCTTCTCTGGGACTTCTCTTTTCCGGCCACCTTCAATTGAACAAAGGAGCGAGGAAGTCAAGCTCATGGTGTGCCTGAGCACGATGGCGAGGAACACCGATATGCGCTGGCGCTTACCGTTGATTTGCCTGGTCTGGGAGGTGGCCATGATTGTCCTTTTTGGGATTTTCGTGCGCTTCAACCCGGAGGCGAACGTGGCTGATTGGGAGAAGGAAAAACAGCAAAGGAACGTCTCTGATATTGAGAATGAATTCTACTTCAGGTACCCCTGTGAGTATAATTATACCAGGCAACAAGCTTGGAGTGGTTTTTTTTGGCATGCCTTTTGTGTTGCATTTTTCCTCTGCAGAGATTCTGAATGGCAGAAAAATCATACTTGAAAATCATAAGGCTGCGCAGAGCTCCAGATTAATGCCATAATATGTAGTAGCATAGTCAGCCTGAGTCTGGGCTTACTGGTTTTTATATAATCAGCCAAGGACTTCATGACTTTACAGGGACTTTCTTTGTTTGATTGGGCTGCACAACTTCTCCTGGGCTGTCCTTGATGGCATCCTGGATCATGCTCCAAAATGTAGTGGCTGCCACCACAGCAAAGGCTTTTAATCTGATTTAAAAATATTGCATTCAGTTTTGGTCGCCACGATGTAAAAAAGATGTGGAGACTCTAGAAAGAGTGCAGGGAAGAGCAACAAAGATGATTAGGGGACTGGAGGCTAAAACATATGAAGAACGGTTGCAGGAACTGGGTATGTCTAGTTTAATGAAAAGAAGGACTAGGGGAGACATGATAGCAGTGCTCCGATATCTCAAGGGTTGCCACAAAGAAGAGGGAGTCAAGCTATTCTCCAAAGCACCTGAGGGTAGAACAAGAAGCAATGGGTGGAAACTCATTAAGGAGAGAAGCAACTTAGAACTAAGGAGAAATTTCCTGACAGAACAATTGATCAGTGGAACAACTTACCTGCAGAAGTTGTGAATGCTCCAACACTGGAAGTTTTAAAGAAGAGATTGGATAACCATTTGTCTGAAGAGGTGTAGGGTTTCCTGCCTGGGCAGGGGGTTGGACTAGAAGACCTCCAAGGTCCCTCCCAACTCTATTATTCTATTCTGATTTCACTTTGCTTGCCTGTGCCTTGAAGCCAGATCAGATATAATGAATAACATTTGTATTTCCAATGAATAACATTTGTATTTCCATTCATCTTTAAAAGAAATAGTTTAAAAGTAACAATTTTGAAGGTTTGAAGAGGGGGGGAATGCGTCCGAGAGGGAAGAAATCTATCACCCTTAGAAGTACTATATTTCCACTAGAAATGAAAAGGTGGATTGTTTGGTTTACAGTTTGGATTGTTTCATCTACTTCAAATATCTAACTCAACTTCCTCCTGTTTTATGTATGCATGCAATGTGTATTTCTTCACGATCTGTATGAGATAAGCCTGTGCTTGGAGTTTCTCCCTCATTTACTGAGTGAGGTTCTGAATGCCCATTCTTAAAGTCCTGATCTGAAAAATTCCTTCTGTGCTTAGGTAGGGTTCATCTGGAGAGAATAATAAAAAAGTGAATCAGGATGTTTAAACCAGAGGTCTCCAACCTTGGCAATGTTAAGCCTGGAGGACTTCAACTCCCAGAATTCCCCAGGCAGCTTTGCTTTGCTGTCTGGGGGAATTCTGGGAGTCAAAGTCCTCCAGGCTTAAAGTTGCCAAGGTTGGAGACCTCTGGTTTAAACCACAACTGAAATACAGCCTTTCTCAAAGGAATCTTCAAACGGAACAGGACTCCTAAAGAGCCTTGGTAGTACAGTGGTCTAAGGCACCCTGTTATTAAGCTGTTATTAAGACCAGCTGCCTGCAATTACTGCAGGTTCAAATCTCGCCAAGGCTCAAGGTTGACTCAGCCTTCCATCCTTTCTAAGGTAGGTGAAATGAGGACCCAGTTGTGGGGGCAATAATCTGACTTTGTATAAATATACAAAAGGATGAAGGCTATTGCTTAACGCATTGTAAGCTGCCCTGAGTCTCCGGAGAAGGGTGGCATATAAATCAAATTTAAAAAAAAATTGATGATTGATTGATGATTTAGCTGATTTTTATTATAAAATAACCTCTGAAACCCAACTTCTATTGTGGCTCAGCTTGAAAATTGGACAGTGTTTCCCAATCTCAGCCATTTCATGCTGGCTGGAGAATTCTGGAATTGGAAGTTCACATATGTTAAAGTTGCTGAAGTTGAGAAATGCTGAAATAGGGAAAGGAAGGCTGAACAAAAAGCATCTTTTTTAAAGAGATCATAACTCACATTGAATGTTTATGGAGTGCAGAGAAAACCATTGCCTTTATTAGAATTCCAGGCAATCACTTGTCCAGTTATCTCACGTTCTAGCATTACAATTTGATTTTTTTAAAAAAAAACTTGGTCCTTTGGTCCTTTTCCTGCTACTAAGCTGGAATTCTCTTTGCTTTTCTATTTCCAACACAAAACTATAGGTCAGTGATGGGTAACCTTTTCCGGACCGAGTGGCCAAAGCGTGCGCGCCCCTGGATGTGTGCACATGCACCCAAACCCCCAAGATGCAATGCACGCATAGCCCCCGTGCATATGCGCTGCCCTCCCATGCACACGGCTCCCGCACATGCCCCTCATGCGCATGTGTGCATGCCTCCCTGCACATGCCAAACTCCCGCACATGTATGGCAGACACCTGAAGACCAGCTGATTGGCGGGAGGTTCACACGTATGCGCGGCAGAGCTGAACTGGGGTGATGGCTCGCGTGCCCACAGAGAAGGAATTGCATGACACCTCTGGCACGCGTTCCATACATTCGCCATCGCGGCTATAGGTTATCCCCACTGTCACTCCCTATCGCATCTATGGGGATTCTCCATCATCCTGATTATGGTTGTCCCAAAAGTGCTTTTCCAAATGGCAACTGGACTTCCTTGGATTTTTTTTTCCCTCTTGAAAATATTTCACTTCTCTCTCTCTTTTTTTTTTTTGAAAAAGTTTTTTATTTTTATTTCTCATAAACATGTCTTAAATATACAGTCTCTTATCCATTGTTGATCACACATATTCTCTTTTAACTTTCATATTAGTTCAGTCTTCATCCTAAAAAAATTAAGTATTTAAGTATGCTCGGGGTTGCTCTTCTACCATTCCATCTCCCTTATTTTACAACAATCCTTCTTCTCCTTCTCCCCTCTTTCCCTTCCTTTCCTTCTTCTATCCTCTTCTACTTTCTTCTTTCCTCCTTTCTTCCTCTCCTCTCCTTCTCCTTCCTTTCTCTCCACACCTCCCTTCTTCCTCCCTTTCTAACCTTCTCTCCTACTCTTATTTCCCTTCCTTTCCTTCTTCTATCCTCTTCTACTTTCTTCTTTCCTCCTTTCTTCCCCTTCTCTCCTTCTCCTTCCTTTCTCTCCACACCTCCCTTCTTCTTCCCTTTCTAACCTTCTCTCCTACTCTTATTTCCCCTCCCTTTCTTCCTCTCCTTTTCCCTTTCTTTTTTCCCTTTCCCTTTCTACCTCTCCTTTTCCCTTTCTTCCTCTCCTTTTCCCTTTCTTCTGTTCCTCTCTCTTTCCTCTCTTCTCCCCTCCTCTCTATCCCTCTACATCTCTTTCCATTCTCTCTCCATTGTTGTATTTATTTTCAATTCAGTATTTTCCAAAATGGTATCCGAGCAGCCCCGATTTTGTGTTTATTTTTACTTTCTTTTACTTATATTTTTTTTTCAAAAAAAAGAAGAAGAAGAAGAAAATATTTTACTTCTTATCCAAGAAGCTTCTTCTGAAGTTGCAGGTCCAAAAATAGGTAGAGAGAGCCAGCACGCTGTAATAGTTAACCAATCATTCTATCCAGTGGTGGGATTCAAATTTTTTTACTACCGGTTCTGTGGGTGTGGCTTGATGGGCGTGGCATAGCTTGATGGGCGTGGCTTGGTGGGCGAGGCAGGGGAAGGATACTGTAAAATCTCCGTTCCCTCCCCAATCCAGGGGAAGGTTACTGCAAAATCCCCATTTCCTCCCGATCAGCTGGGACTCGGGAGGCAGAGAATAGATGGGGGCGGAGCCAGTCAGAATTTTTACTACCGGTTCTCCGAACTACTCAAAATTTCCGCTACCAGTTCCCCAGAACTGGTCAGAACCTGCTGAAACCCACCTCTGATTCCACCAATCTGGAAACTGGGAGACTCTTAAATTCTAGTATCTCAGTTCTGAGAACTAAAGACCCTTCATGGATGAGAAGGAAAACATTTTCCAGGGGGGAAAAAAACCAAGGAAGTCCAGTTGCCTTTTGGAGAAACATTTTTGGGATCCCTATTTTGCTTTTATTACCTCTCTTTTGAGCCACTGCCAGACCTCTGACTTCCCTGCAAATAATTGGTGACAACACTTAAAACAAGTTTGAACCCCTTAAGAATGTCCTTGGCAGTGTCAGAAAAAAGCTTAAAATTCTCCCGATTCAGCTAAGCGTGGCCTACGCTGTGTCACATTCATGGACCGTGGATAAGATGAAAGATAAGATCATGGGGACATGGCAGGAAAAAAAAAAAACAGATTCTCAAATCATGCTCGTGCTAGGGTTATGTGCATGTGGGAAAAGGCCCTGAATCTGGAGGAATAGAATAGAATATAGGTCAGTTATACACCAGTTACGATGTCCCAGAATTATGGGGATGACCATTGGTGACCTTCCCAGCAACTCTCACTTTAGAATAGAATAGAATAGAATAGAGTAGAATAGAATAGAAATAGAGTAGAGTAGAGTAGAATAGAGTAGAGTAGAGTAGAGTAGAGTAGAGTAGAGTAGAATAGAATGAATAGAATAGAATAGAATAGAATAGAATAGAATAGAATAGAATAGAATAGAATAGAATAGAATAGAATAGAATAGAATAACAGAGTTGGAAGGGACCTTGGAGGTCTTCTAGTCCAACCCCCTGCCCAGGCAGAAAATCCTACACCACTTCAGACAAATGGTTATCCAATCTCTTCTTTAAAACTTTCAGTGTTGGAGCATTCACAACTTCTGGAGGCAAGTTGTTCCACTGATAAATTGTTTTTTGCAAAAATGGAATGAGCTGGGCAGGGCTTCGGAAGGCCAAAAATGGCTGTATTTAGTGTATAAGATGCACCAACATTTCCACCCTCTTTTAGGGGGGAAAAAGGTGTTATACTCCAAAAAATACAGTATGTCTCACTTAACAACATAAGTTTGGGGCTCAATTGTGGTTGAGGACTACCTGTACGCTGTAATGGTTAAGACACCAACCTGGAAACTGGGAGACTGTGAGTTCTAGTCCTGCCTTAGGCACAAAGCCAGCTGGGTGACCTTGAGCCAGTCCCTCTCCCTCAGCCCTAGGAAGGAGAAGGTAATGACATATTTTAACTAGAAGGAGTAAACTGATAGTTGAAACAATTCATCAGTAGAACGGCTTGGCTTCAGAAGTTGGGGATGCTCCATCACGGGATGTTTTTAAGAAGAGATTGGACAACCATTCATCTGAAGTGGTAAAGAGATCTCCTACTTGAGCTGGGGGTTGGACTCAGTGGTGAAATCCAAATTTTTTTACTACCAGTTCTGTGGGTGGGCGTGGCAGAGGAAGGATATTGCAAAATCCCCATTCCCTCCCCACCCTGGGGCCAGCCAGAGGTGGTATTTGCCGGTTCTCCAAACTACTCAAAATTTCCGCTACCGATTCTCCAGAACCTGTCAGAACCTGCTGGATTTCACCCCTGGTTGGACTAGAACAGGGGTGTCAAACTGGATTTCTTCGAGAGCCAAATCAGCATTGTAGTTCTCCTCTGTGGGCCAGCTGGGGGTGAGCAGTGGGGGGGGGGGGAAAGGAGAGATGCCTCCTGCAGCACCCTGCCGGCCAAAATGGGGCACAGGGGAGTCTGCGAGTGGGCCCTGAGCCTCGTTTTCGCCCTCTGTGGCCTCCTGCAGCACTCTGCCAGCTGTTTTTGGGTTGTTTTTAGCCCATTTTTTTTGGCCCGTTTTCAGCCGACAGAGTCACTGTGGGCCAGTCCTTTGATATTTCCAGGCCAGACCCGCAGGCCGGATTTAAGCAGAGTGAATATAGAAGGATTTCTGGCATCACGGTTCATTTGAGTAAATAGTGTCACAAGACCTCATTTTATTGTTGAGTAAAGATGAGTAAAGTAATGGGATTTCTTTTGCTCCTTGTCAGTCTTGAAAGGGTGACTGACACATGAGGTGTTTTCTATGGTTCTGCAATACTTCTGGTCGCCTCTCCTTCCTGGTCTTAAAAAAAAGTTTCATGGGAGAAATTTCCTTGCGTCACCTTTCATGGGGGTGAAATTGAATTGTTGTGGGGTGCCATGGAGGCTGCAGACCTCCAAAGAGAAAATGGTACAGGGTTAAGGACAGTAATTGCATTGGAATTTCTGTCATTAAATGATGCGGTTTTAAAGTATGAGCCAGGGGTGAAATGTTCCCGGTTCGGACCGGATTGGACGATCCAGTAGCGATTGTGGCAGGTGATTCAGAGAACCGGTAACGATGGCGGTGCGAGGCTCCGCCCACCTGCCCGGGTGTCATTACTTTCTGGTTTTAACCAGGAAGTAATGTGTTTTTTACCCTCTGTGCATGTGCAGAGGATCTGTGGCGCATGCACTTCCGAATCGGTAAGGAAGGTAAGTAGATTTCACCCCTGGTATGACCTCAAATGACCACACCACCTAACAATGACAATCCTGGCTGTCTCGGTTGCAGTCATTAACTGAATCCCACTGGTTGTTAGGTGAGGACCCACCCTGATCCAAACCATTCCCACCTTGGTCCTTTCCATCCCTGAATTTTGGTAAGGTAAGGGGCTACCTCTTCTTTAACTCCTCCCATCTGCCTATCTCAGTTTCCTCTGTTTTTCTATGTGAGTCTCAGGATGCTTGAAAATTTCATTCAAATTTCTCTTAACTGATACAAACTTCCTGACTTGGTGAAACATGCAACAGCTGCTGCTCCTCTAAATTTTTTTGAGACGCGTCTTCATTCTGCAACCTTCCTGGCTATCCCACACTTCACAATCTGAAGAAATACAATAGGAATGAAAAATGTCCTTCCTGATAAGATCGATCAAAAGTAAAGAAGTGGAACAAGGAAAGTTGCAGAGTACTGGAGGGATGATTGTACAATGAAATAAATAAATGTTCACACTCATTCTTTGTCCATTTCATAACTAAGGTAAGCTGCAGAAATGCATTGCTCTTCTGTGAATTTCTCCCAAATGTTTCTTTTGGATTGTGAAAAAAATATCTGTGAACAGTTAAAAAAATAAAATAAAGCCAGAACAGAACAAACTGAGGACTTCTTCTTCTTGTGCCATATCTGTCATCGGACGCTGGCGATCCTATTTTTGTCAACAGCCGTATGAAAAAGTGCTGCTGAGTTTTGTCCAAACCTGTCCCTTAGGTTTTGAAGCCATGATGTTCTTCTTCTGCCTGGATCTCGTTTGCCTTCAATCTTTCCCTGGAGGATTAAGTGAAGGATGCCGTATTTTTCTGGGTGTCGCATCACATGTCCAAAATATTCTAACTTCCGCTTTTTTATGGCTTTCATGATTTTCCTTGGCTTTTCCAGGCGGCTTATCCCCTCCTTGTTTCAGATTTTGTCAACCCAGCTTATACATAACAGCCGTCTGTAAATCCACATTTCAAATGCTTCTAGTCTCTTCAAGTGGTTTTCTGTCAGAGACCAACCCTCCACTCCGTAGAGCAGGATAGAAAAGATGTAACATCTGACAAGCCTCATTTTCACTCTTAGGCATATGTCGTGACTGCAGAAGATCTTTTTCATTTTGAAGAATGCTGTTCGAGCTTTCTCTATCCTTGTCTTTACTTCACTGATCATATCCCAGCTTTCATGTAAATTAAAACCAAAGTATGTGATCCTTTCAACTTTTTCTAGTGGTATTCCTTCTGAATTTATCAGTGGTAAATTAATGGGTTGTTTGCTGACGACCATGATCTTGGTTTTTGCGGTGTTAAGCTTCAAGCCGTATTTTTCAGATATATCTGAGACTGTTGATGAGGAGTTGAAGGTCTTCATGCTTACTGGCAAGCAGAACTGTATCATCAGCATGTCTTAAATGGTTGATCTGAACACCGTTTACTTTGAGGCCAGCATCAATGTTTTCCAGTGTTTCATTGAAAATTGACTCAGACTGAGGACACAAAACTAATTTTATCCTGTTATTTTCTTGAAACCTGTTGCAAAGGGTGGGGTTTTACCTCCCGCAGTGAAAATACTTCTCAAAACTATCAGTGGGGAATGGGGCAATGCATGTATTTTTCTGGTTGCATGAATAGGTGGGGGGAAAGGTAGATTCCTAAGCCAGTGATGGAAGAGAAACAACACCCATTTTCAATTTGCTGCCTTGCCTTCGGCATTTCCTGGACCACCAATAATTGCCAAGTTTCACTTTACAGCACCAGAGCAGATTCCTATCTTGAAGATACGATGAGCAGCAAAGTTGGTTAAAGATCTACAAAGTTGTTTGTTCTGGAGACAAAATATCCCTCCGCCCCACTTGCCTGGGGTATAGGATGAAAGTTGCTATTTATCATACAGATAGAGAAAATTCCAGTAGATGACATTTTTTGACCAAAAAATAATGGCAACAGCATTTTTTTTTCATTAGAGGTTAGGCCATGGGTCTGCAACTTTAAACACTCAAAAGAGCCATTTGGACTCATTTCCCACAGGAAAAAAAACACCGGGAGCCACAAAACCCTTCCCGTGCCTGACTATTTCTTGAGCCACCACAAAAGTAGCATCTGTAGTTGAATTAAACATTCTGTTTTCTTCTGAAACTTTTCTTTTCTTGGATTTATGCATGGTTGGCCTTCCGGGGGTTGAAAAGCTCAATAAATCGCGTGCCAGGCAGGTGTCGCACATTGGCGGTTGTGACACATATTTTGAGTGCCAGGGAGCCGCAGCAGAGGGGCGAAAGAGCCACATGCAGCTCCAGAGCTGCAGGTTGCTGAACCCTGGGTTAGGCCAATATTGATTGTGTTAATATGATAAATTTACGCCCGGTTACCAAATTCACACTTTTTGCGGAGTACCACAATGCATTAAACCATAAACTAATCAAAGGGGCTGAATTCACACAACCTGCTAAGCCACACAAATAATAAGTAAGTTTAATATTAACCCAGCTTTATTATGTTGGTGAATGACTCCGCTAGAGATCTCTACTTGGCCTGGCTAAACCTATTGTGAGAGCATAACTTCTGCCTTCTTCCTAAATTCAAGGCAACTTATTTGGAACTGATAATACATGCCCTTCACAGCAATCCTGTGTGGTATGTTAAATGAAAGAAAGACAAATGAAAGACGGTTCAAAGATCAACCAATAAATGGCCAGCAACTGGACTCAGATCTCCTACGTGCAACTGGTGTTACCCTTTGAGCTAGTCTACCCTGGCTAGTCAAAAGTTGGCTGTGCAATTTATTCTAGTCATCGTATTCACCAGCATTATTTCAAAATGACTTGTGGTTTTCGGGAATAAGAGAAAAGACTTCGCTTTGCACTCAAACAGTGTTTTTCAGAATCTTTCCGTTTTTAAGGAACTTTGTCCATACCACTTTATCTCCCAATATGCTTGAAGTCTCCTTTATAGAACATCTGCATTGTAGACAGTACTGTGATGGATCCTAGGGAGGATGCTTATGGTATGTAATGTTCTGGCACAAGCTGTTCATTGCAGACCAGAGTTTCTCAACCTTGACATCTAAGATGTGTGGACTTCAACTCCCGCAGTTCTCCAGTCAGCACCTTGGATGGAGAATTCTGGGAGTTGTTTTTTTTTTTTTTTAATTTGATTTATATGCCGCCCTTCTCCGGAGACTCAGGGCGGCTTACAATGCGTTAAGCAATAGCCTTCATACTTTTGTATATTTATACAAAGTCAGTTTATTGCTCCCACAAACTGGGTCCTCATTTAACCTACCTTAGAAAGAATGGAAGGCTGAGTCAACCTTGAGCCTGGTGAGATTTGAACTTACAGTAATTGCAGACAACTGGTGTTAATCACAATGCTTTTAGTCTGCTGAGCTACCAGGCCCGTTGAAGTCCAGGCATCTTAAAATTGCCAAGGTTGAAAAACACTGTTGTAGACCAGGAGTCCTTAGCCCCCAGTTCATGGACCGGCATCGGTCCGTGGCACGGCAGAAACTGGGCCATGCAAACAAGCGAAGCCCTATCCATGAGATGCAGGCAGCATGCGAAACCAAATGCCCTCTGGTCTATGGAAAACCCTTTCTCCAGGGAACTGGTCTCTGGTCCCCAAAAGGTTGGGGACCACTGTTTTAGACCATAAGTGAGGAACAGTCATGTGTAAACTAGTAGTCAGCATTGAGCGAGGTGGTTGTTAAGCATGCAGGTTAAGTATGGAATGAGAGTGAAAGTCCATGTAATGAAGCATCTTTCTTTATTGCAGCTTTCCAAGATGTCCATGTGATGATCTTTGTGGGCTTCGGCTTCCTCATGACCTTTCTTCAACGTTACGGCTTTGGAGCTGTTGGCTTCAACTTTCTCCTCGCTGCCTTTGGGATCCAGTGGGCTCTTCTGATGCAGGGCTGGCTCCATACCTTTGAGCATGGAAGGATACTCATTGGAGTAGAAAGGTAAGTTGGCATGCTTGGACACGGAAAGAAAGAGTTTCTGGGTAGCAGGACGCAAGACGAGCATGAAACAATAATGAAGATAGATTAAATTTGTGGCTTAGGAATGCAAAGATGTGCACTGGGAGAGAGATAAGATGGAATCTCTTATCATTTATAAAGTCCAAAATAAATGTCCAGGACTTCCAAAAAACAGCATTTTAGAGAAAATGCTGAAGCATCATCTGAAACACTCCACTTGTTCTGAGGCATACTTGGAATTTTAGATCAAAGGCAGATATGGAATTTGGAGTGAATATTCTGAGTGCACTGACAAAATGGCTGCTATTGTATATATAGCAATAGCATTTAGACTTATATACCGCTTCATAGTGCTTTTACAGCCCTCTCTAAGCTGTAAAGTCAGCTTAGAGTCAGCCTATTTCCCCCAACAATTTGGGTCCTCATTTTATCCACCTCGGAAGGATGGAAGACTGAGTCAACCTGAAGGAAGGAAGGAAGGAAGGAAGGAAGGAAGGAAGGAGGGAGGGAGGGAGGGAGGGAGGGAGGGAGGAAGGAAGGAAGGAAGGAAGGAAGGAAGGAAGGACAATAACACTTAGACAATAGCATTTAGATTTATATACCGCTTCACAGTGTTTTACAGCCCTCTCTAAGTGGTTTACAGAGTCAGCCTAATGCCCCCAACAATCTGAGTCCCCATTTTACCCACCTCAGAAGGATGGAAGGCTGAGTCAACCTTGAGCCTGGTGAGATCTGAATACCAATTGCAGGCAGCCGGCAGTCAGCAGAAGTAGCCTGCAGTACTGCACTCTAACCACTGTGCCATCATGGTGCTTATGTTATTAATAATGAGCTAGCCTTTTAGGATTGTTCTGATTTACTTTTCTGATTGCCTGAATACTTTCCAGCAAAAAAGAAAAAGAAAAAAGAATAGAATGGTGATTTTCCATGATTTAGAAATTCATCTTCTCTTGATACAGCCTCATTGGACGACCTAAAAGTCTAGGTTAGGGACAGTTCATAGTGGACAAAATCTATCCATGTCATCCCCAAGGGTCAGGGTCAGGGTCAGGGGTGGGTTCTACTTACCTTTACTACCGGTTCGCAATGGGATCGCGCATGCATGCGCAGATCATCGATGATGACATCTGGGACGGTGGGCGGAGCCTCCTGCCGGTTTTATTACCAGTTCTTGCAAACCGGTCTGAACCGGGAGCAATCCACCCCTGGTCAGGGGTGAAATTCAGCAGGTTCTGACAGGTTTTGGAGAACCAGTAGTGGAAATTTTGAGTAGTTTGGAGAACTGGTAAATACCACCTCTGGCTGGCCCCAGAGTAGGGTAGGAATGGAAATTTTGCAATATCCTTCCCCCAAGAGTGGGGAGGGAATGGGGATTTTGCAGTATCCTTCCCCTGGAGTAGGGTGGGAATGGAGATTTTGCAGTATCCTTCCTCTGCTATGCCCACTAAGCCACACCATACCCACCAAGCCACGCCCACAGAACTGGTAGTAAAAAAAATTGAATTCCGCTACTGCCAAGGGTCAACCGTGACTCCAAGGGTACATAATCTAACCTCAGGTATCATTTTTTGTAGCCATGTCTCACTGCTGGCTCATGGGATCAAGTGCAATTCCAAGACGCTCAGTGTTGTGTTGCCTCTGTAGCCTTCTCTGACTTCCCCATCTCTTCCTTCTCCTCTCAGCCTGATTAATGCAGATTTCTGCGTGGGTTCTGTTTGTATCGCCTTTGGTGCCATTTTGGGCAAAGTCAGCCCCGTCCAGCTGCTCATTATGACACTGTTTCAAGTGACCCTCTTCTCCGTCAATGAATATATCCTGCTTGATCTGCTCCATGTAAGGCTCTTCATCTTGCTTTCAAACATTCAGAGATGCTTCCCTGTCTTAATTCCAAATTTTGTGACAAAGATTCCTTGTGTCAGCCCTGAAGATCCAACGGAAAAAGATGGCTCCCAGGCCTGACAGGAAGCCATCTTTTTCATTGGATCATCAGGCCTGACACCTTGTGTATTTGGTTATTATCACTTACCATCCTGAGTAACTCTCTGCAGATGCAAGACAAAGAGGACAATGGTTTAAGTTTAAGGGTATGTTTTACTGTGGTGGAATGTAATCTGGATTCCCAGGAGGGAGGGGCTACATTCCAAAGAACAAAAAGGCAATGAAGTTCGGAAAGTTTGGTCAGAAGGAAGAGGTTTAAAACAGCCCCCTCCTTAGCGATTCTCACTTATAGGTCTAGAGATGAAGAACAATAAAGGAAACTACTCGGAAGTAACTCCATCTATTGTTCTTGGTTCTTGGGACCTGACACAAACTTCCTTCAGTTCAAGGCCTACTCTAAGCTTTTCAGGGCTGGGCATGAGGGACATTTCTTTAAGCAAACATCCTCATACCAGACTATTATTGGAACAAGAGATGGGTGACGCCAATCCTCCTGCCCCATAGAGATCATCTTCTTCTAGATCATCATACCACACTGACAGGAGGAAGAGGCTCAGAAATTTGAAATTTTGGCATGTCTTGCATCTGATGCATACAGTCACTTGAAATCTTTTGGAATGGATTCGTGACATAGTTTTTCTAAGGGATAAAATTTTGACAGAGATTTTATGTCCTTGGAGCAGAGGTGGATTTCAGCAGGTTCTGACCAGTTCTGGAGAACCGGTAGCAGAAATTTTGAGTGGTTCGGAGAACTGGTAAATACCACCTCTGACTGGCCCCACCTCCATTTATTCTCTGCCTCCCAAGTCCCAGTTGATTGGGAGGAAATGAAGATTTTGCAGTAATTTTCCCCTGGAGTGGGGTGGGAATGGAGATTTTGCAGCATCCTTCCCCTGCCACGCCCACCAAGCCATGCCATACTCACCAAGCCGTGCCCACAGAACCAGTAGTAAAAATTTTTGAATCCTACCACTGCCTTGGAGGTATATTTTTACAATTGAGAGAGAAAATCCTAAATGTGGCTTACTAGCTATATTTTTTTTATACCCTTGCTATAACACATCTTTACCCAAGTAAGTGCTGTCTAGATTCATTGCTTAACAATTCCCAAAATCTCCCACCAGCATATCTAAGAAAGCAGGTTGGAATTTTGCAGTCCAAATGCATCTAGAGAGGTCTCCAGATTGGGGAGATTAATTTAGCAACATTTGCTGAAACCCCCTGCCGAACCTCCTAGGTATCCAATGAAAATCTTAACAATTATACGTGCACCAGAAAAGTATTTGCTAAGACTTCAGATTTTCTTCAGCTTTCAGAAGGGGGGCAAAAAGAGACAGGGCTTTCTGGGTGATGGCTCCTCTGGTAAGAGAAGCTTGCTTGGTTTCCACCATGTTACTTTATCCATTGTCTTGGATGACCGCTCTTTCAGGCTTCTAAAACATCAAGAGCTGTCGTTTTATTTGCTACGCTTCACATTTCATCCCGACAGTTCTTTTTGATGTTGGGTATATATTCTATTTTTGAGGGAACAGATGGAGCTGTTGTGTTCTTTCACTTGGATTTGTGTTGACTTTATTAATCTTGTATTTTATTATCACTAGATAATAAGTTACTGTGCCTTCCTTAATGCCCAGAAGTTACTGGTTACTGGTAACCAGTAACCAGTATGATCATGTTACTACCATGTTACTGGTCAAGGTAGCACTTTATGGGAGACCATTATATTACAGTCTCCTCTCATGTCCACTATGTAAGTGAGAGGAGAACCAAATTAGGAAGGGATCAGAGCCCATTGCTGGTTTCTTATCCATGACGCACAAGATGCAAGACTTGGAATGTGGTTGCACAAGTAGGGCACACTTTGATTGAACGTACATAAAAACCCCCTGAGAGGAACAGATTAGCCATCAGATAAGGGGATTGAATGAGATTGTGGCTTGAGGGTCTGAATGGAAAAGCAGACTTAAAATAATATTACCAGCATCGTGGAATGCAGGGGAGAGCTCCTTGACTTCAGCTCCACATGTTCTTTTTGCAAGCAAAGGAGCTTCTCGTCTGGTAAATTCATACAGTTTGTCTTCTGCTCTCATTCAGACCAGAGGGACAAGACGCTTGAATAAATACGACATCCCAAATTATTCTTCCACCCATTGTAAAACCAGAGATAAGAGTTGTATCCTCTGAAGGGCAAAGTAGTTACAACTCCATTCTTGGCACTAGCAATCGCATGCATTTTTTTCCCCCAATGTTTCATCTTTGTGTTTGTTAGAATTTTTTTTTTTTTTATCTCATTGTTCAGCCAGAAGGACTCCTGGGGTATCTTTCAGATAAGATAGTCCTTGCCTGCTGGTTTACAACTTAAAAGATCTCACACCAAAGTAAAAAGAGAGAGAAGGGAGGAAAGCCAACAGAACAGGGGTGCTATTCAGCAGGTTCTGTCAGGTTCTGGAGAACTGGTAGAGGAAATTTTGAGTAGTTCGGAGAACTGGCAAATATCACCTCTGGCTGGCTTCAGAGTAGGGTAGGAATGGAGATTTTACAATATCCTTCCCCCAAGAGTGGGGAGTAAATGAAGATTTTGCAGTATCCTTCCCCTGGAGTGGGGTGGGAATGGAGATTTTGCAGTATCCTTCCCCTGTCACGCCCACCAAGCCACACCTACCAAGCCACACCATGCCCACCAAGCCACGCCCACAGAGCCGGTAGTAAAAAAATTGAATCCCACCACCGCAACAGCATCTATGATACTACCATGGTCCGTGCTATGGATTGTGTAACTAAGCAACACGAAAAGTCTGCTACTTGTTCTTTGTCAAGAATCCACTTTCTTGCATACGAGTAGCAGTGAAAGCAGTTCCAGAACGTTTCCTGAGTACAGGTGAAGGAAGGTTAAATTAGAGACATCGTCTGGCTGAAGATCCAGAAGGCCATGTCTCTGGAGATTCTCAATCATCCAAGTCATGGTTGTCCCACAGGTGCTTTTCAAAAGATAATTGGTCTTTCTTGATTTTTTTTTCCTTGAAAACATGTACCTTCTCATCCAAGAAGCTTCCCCAGTTCTGAACTTCACTGAAGGGGCTTCTTGAATGACAAGCAAAACGTTTTCAAGGGAATCAAAAACAACAACTAAGAAACCCAAGGGAAGGAGAGTCCGGTTGCTTTGAAAAGCATTTTTTTGGGGGGGACATCCAGAAATAGAATTTTGAGATGCCCAAAGGCACAAATGTTCTATTTAGTTTGTTAAGCAACCGGGTTCAAGTTTCATTTGTGATATGCTGATTCTCTGTAGAATAAACCAATTATTTCTGGGTAGGCTTCAACCTCTTTTATATCGGTTACTGCAGGTGAAAGATGCTGGAGGATCCATGACTATTCATACATTTGGTGCTTACTTTGGCCTAACGGTGACCTCTATTTTGTACCGGCCCAACCTCGAGCAGACCAAAGACAAGCAGGAATCTGTTTACCATTCAGATCTTTTTGCCATGATTGGTGAGTTGTGGTTCCTCCTCTCTCTCTGTTAGGCAGGAGATCCTTCGCTTTCTGAGACAAATAGTCAGGAACAGTGAAAAAGAGGCTTCAGGCTACTGACGAAGAGGCCTTTTCTCTTACCTTTATTTCTGTTTAAAGTAGCCCAAGGTACTTAAAGTGCTCAAGGTGAAGGTACTTAAAGTGGAAAATATTGTGAAAGGATTGTAGGACTTTGAGCCTTTAATCCACCGTGCACAAAGCTGCCCCTTCATCACATCTCGGAAAAGCAGGAAAAGATATGCTTGGCATGTCATTGTTTTGGAAATCTTAAAACCTCTTTCGATCCTTACGATCACACTGAAAGGAATGTAGAAGTTTCTTGATGAGCTCTTTTCTAAACCAGCGGTCACCAACTGGTGGTCTGTGGACCACTGCTGGTCTGCGAGAAAATTTTGGTGGTCCACAGAAAAATTATTTGCATTTTTTTATATTGCACTAAATCAGGGGTCCTCAAACTACAGCTCCTTGGCCGGATATATGCAGTGAACATTTGTGTTGCTGCAGAGAGTCTCCCCCTTCGGGGTCTTTTTGTCCAGGTCGGTGGGGGCAGAAATTCCGACTTGGGGTCTGCTTCGGCCTCCTGTTGCCGGGCTTTGGGAGAAGGCTGGAGGGAAATGCTGCTGGTGGCGAAGAGCCGGAGGGCCTTGTTCCAGTGGGACTGCCTCATGGCCTGGAATTGGCTGACCATCTCAGCCGGCTGAGCCTTCAGGTGCCGGTACCTGGCCTTACATTCCCGCAGGTCTTCCCTCTGTGTCAGAGGCAATTAGCCTCTGGGGTAATTGCCTGGATCGTGGCATTTTCCTTGTGTATACCTTTGAAAAATAAAACCGGAATACATCTTCTAATTAAAACTCATATTTATTGTAAAGAAGAAAATAAAACATCTTACTGATCTAAAATAATTAAATTGTTACATTTTGATAAAGTTCCTACCGACTACATCTCTGCAGTCGGACTTCTCTTGGCAGGAGAACAAAGAAAAGGGTGAAGTAGAAAGAAAGAATGCGGACATACGTAGTATCAGTTACTGATAAGAAATTTTGGCAAGCTACGGAAAGTCTGACAGTCTAGAAATAATGAGCTCAGCTGGTAAATACAAAAAACGCAGTGACACTCTGCCGGGAAATCCTAGGCTCATAGTCCTCAGTGAGGTGCTTCTGCTGAGCCTCCTTCTCAGCCAGATCCAATTTGAACTGAGCCAGCTGTTTTGCCAACTCTTTCTCATGGTGGCTGCTTAGCTCCAACAACTGCTTCCTGTTGGGGCCCTAAGAAGTCTGGGCAGGTAGGCAAGAAGTGGCTGGGAGAGGAGGGGCGAGTAGAGACTAACGAGGCGCCCCTCGACATGACATTGAGTTGGCCACACCCACCTAGTCACATGACCACCTAACCACGCCCACCCAGCCGGTCATTAGGCAGATCGTATTAGCGGTCCGCTGGATTTAAAATTATGAATTTAGTAATCCCTGAGGTCCGAAATGTTGGTCACCCCTGTTCTAAACTGCCCATTTACTGATCTGCGAACATCTCATTAAATTAGGGAGCTTGCTTTTCTGGTTTTGTTATTTCAACCTCAAGGTCCTATTTTGGATGTTGTTGTTTTTTTAAACAATGCACACTAAATAGACCTGGAAGTATTTCTGTACAAGAAACCAGTAAATATGCTGTTATACAGATCAATATTAGTGATTGATTAGTAAGGTTATTTTTCCTGCCCAGTCTCTAGTTGGGCTAGAGCAGGGGTCTGCAACCTTAAACACTCAAAAGAGCCATTTGGACCCGTTTCCCACAGAAAAGAAAACACCGGGAGCCACAAAAACCCTTCCCGTGCCTGACTATTTCTTGAGCCACCACAAAACTAGCAAATGTAGTTGAATTAAACATTCTGTTTTCTTCTGAAATTTTTCTCTTCTTGGATTTATCCTTGGTTGACCTACCGGTGGTTGAAAAGCTCAATAAATTGCGTGCCGGCAGGTGTTGCACATTGGCATATTTTGAGTGACAGGGACCTGCAACAGAGGGGTGAAAGAGCCACATGTGGCTCCAGAGCCGCAGGTTGCTGACCCCTGGGCTAGAGGGCTTCTCAGAGGCTTACGTTCATCCCTCATGCTTTATCCAGAAGAGTGATCTGCCTGCAGTTCCTGGTCCATCCTTATAAAAAGCCAGTTCTTAAACTACCATTGCAGGAACCTTGTTTCTATGGATGTATTGGCCCAGCTTTAACTCAGCCATTTCCAATCACGGGGATGCACAGCACCGAGCTGCCATCAACACCTATTGTTCCCTTGCTGCTTGTGTCCTCACTTCTGTGGCCTTCTCCAGTCTCTTGCAAAAGAAGGGAAGGTTGAACATGGTGAGTAAGGTCGGGCAAGATGTCATGCCTTTCTCTTATCTTTCACAAGGTTTCATGGAATACCTTACTACAGGGCAGTGGTGGGTTCCTCCTGGTTCAGCCCAGTTCTCCCGAGCCTGTAGCGGTGACGATATGACATCACCGAACCGGTTCTGCCCCCTGCCCCCCCACTTCCCCCCCCGCATTATTCTTACCTTTTATTTGGCCCCACCCCCAATCTATTGCTGCCTCCTGAGTCCCAGCTGATGGCTAGAGGGAAAAAAAACTGTTTAAACTCTTGCCGCGGGGCTTCAAAGGGCCGCCCTACAGCTGATCAGTGTTAAAAGAAAACAAATGAGTAGACCAGTGCCTGCAAAAATACATGAGTAGACCAGTGCCTGCAAAAAATAAATGGGTAGATCAGTACAGCTCTGCAATCAGTTCAAAGCCTGGTACACCAGTACCTCTGCTAAATCCTAAATAATTGTCACATGGCCATCAAGCCACACCCACAAAATAAGCCACGCCCACAGAACCAGTAATAAAAATTTTTAGAACCCACCCCTGCTACAGGGGTGTGGGGGGGGGGCTGCTTGTGTGTCTACTCACCTACCTGCTTGCCTGTCAATCAAGCAAGCAAGCAAGCAAGCATTAAAAATGATGTCATGGCTTTCTGTTATCTTGTACAAAGTTTCATGGAACCCCTACCACAAGGGTGCGTGTATCTTTCTTTCTTTCTTTCTTTCTTTCTTTCTTTCTTTCTTTCTTTCTTTCTTTCTTTCTTTCTTCCTTCCTTCCTTCCTTCCTTCCTTCCTTCCTTCCTTCCTTTCTTCTGTCTTTCTGGAACCCCTACCACAAGGGTGCGTGTATCTCTTTTTCTTTCTTTCTTTCTTTCTTCCTTCCTTCCTTCCTTCCTTCTGTCTTTCTTTTTTCTTTCTCTCTCTCTCTTTCCCTCTCTCACTTTCTTTCTTTCCCTTCCTTCCTTCCCTCCTTCCTTTCTTTCCCCCTTCCTTCCTTCCTTCCTCTCCCTCCCTCCCCTTTCTTTCTTTTTCTTTCTCTCTCTCTCTTTTGTTCTTTCTTTCTCTTTTTCTCTTTCTTTCCTTCTTTCTCTTTCTTTGTTTCACTTTCTTTCTTTCCTTCCTTCCTTCCTTCTGTCTTTCTATTTTCTTTCTCTCTCTCTCTCTCTCTCACTTTCTTTCTTTCCCTTCCTTCCTTCCCTCCTTCCTTTCTTTCTCCCTTCCTTTCTTCCTTCCTCTCCCTCCCTCCCTCCTTTCTTTCTTTTTCTTTCTTTCTCTCTCTCTTTGTTCTTTCTTTCTTTTGTTCTTTCTTTCCTTCTTTCTCTTTCTTTGTTTCTCTTTCTTTGTTTCTTTCTTTTGTTCTTTCTTTCTTTGTTTGTTTGTTTCCCCCCCTCTCTCCCCCTTCTTTTTCCTTCCTCCTTCCTCCTTCCTCCTCCACAATAGGTCAGAAAAGCCATTGTGCTAATCATACCAAGACTGCACTTTTAAAAGACTATTGCATTGTGTCAAAAAGGAGGTGAAAATGACCCTTGAGGGAAAAAAAAAAAAGAATAAATAAAGTAGAAAATCAGGAATTAAAATTGCTGTGTCTTCACAGGTCCATATTCAAAATGCCACCCTGGCCGGCGGTGTGGCCGTAGGAACCTCTGCTGAAATGATGCTCACCCCATATGGTGCCCTCATTGTGGGCTTCCTCTGTGGCATTGTGACGACCATCGGATACGTCTACATCACAGTAAGAGCATTTCTGAATGCACCAAAGCTTTCTTGAGCTTTGATGGAAAGACCAAGCCGCAAAAAAGTGGAGATGTTACTTCTTTACATTACATTACATTGTTGTGGCAATTTCCTCTTTGCAGTGCTCACCTTTTGTCCTTCCTTCCTTTCTTCTAGCCTTTCCTAGATGCCAAGCTACATATCCAAGACACCTGTGGCATCCACAACCTTCACGGAATGCCAGGTTTAATTGGAGGCATCGTGGGGGCCGTCACTGCTGCCGCTGCTACAGAAGGAGTCTATGGAAAGAAAGGGTGAGGTGCTTTGGGACGTCTGTGTAGGGCAGGGGTGTCAAACACAAGGCCCGTGGCAAGAAAGGTCGTAAAACAGGGCAAAACTCACTTAACAAAACGTCTCACTTAACAACAGAAATGCTGGGCTCAGTTGTGGTCGTAAGTGAGGACGACCTTTATTGCTCCAATACACCTATCGGTATTCAACTAGGGTGGGAGAATATATGTATATGTGTCGTTGCTTTTTTTTTTTCTTTTCTCATGTACGTTTTTAAAAAGTTTTGTCTAGCTTTATTTTGTTTTGTAAGATTTTTTTTCTTTTTTCTTTGTTCCTTTGGCGTTTATATTTTAACTTTCTGAATAAAATAAAATAAAATAAAGTATTGGGGAAAAAATTGGATGCTTGGCAACCCTCATGTATTTACACCAGTTACAGTACTATGCCCCAAAATTATGAGGATGACCATTGGTGACCTTCCCAGCAACTCTCACTTTAGAGTAGAGTAGAGTAGAGTAGAGTAGAGTAGAGTAGAGTAGAGTAGAGTAGAGTAGAGTAGAGTAGAGTAGAGTAGAGTAGAGTAGAATAGAATAGAATAGAATAGAATAGAATAGAATAGAATAGAATAGAATAGAATAGAATAGAATAGAATAGAATTCTTTATTGGCCAAGTGTGATTGGACACACAAGGAATTTGTCTTTGGTGCATATGCTCTCAGTGTACATAAAAAGACAAGATACATTCGTCAAGAATCATAAGGTACAACACTTAAATGATTGTCATAAGGTACAAATAAGCAATCAAATCATACTAGGAAACAATCAATATAAATCATAAGGATCAGGGGTGGGTTCTACTTGCCTTTACTACCGGTTTGCAATGGGATAGCGTGCCGAGCTTTTGCACATGTGCAGATCGTCTATGATGACATCTGGGTGGATGGGCAGAGCTTCCCCCCCCCGGTTTTACTACCGGTTCGCAAGAACCGGACCAAACCGGGGGCAACCCACCACTGATAACGATACAAGCAACAAAGTTACAGTCATGCAGTCATAAGTGGGAGGAGATGGGTGGTAGGAATGATGAGAAGATTAATAGTAATAGTAATGCAGACTTAGTGAATAGTTCGACAGTGTTGAAAGAATTATTTGTTTAGCAGACACAACTGTTCTTGTGTCTAGTTGTTCTGGTGTGCAGTGCTCTATAGCGTCGTTTTGAGGGTAGGAGTTGAAACAGTTTATGTCCAGGATGCGAGGCATCTGTAAATATTTTCACAGCCCTCTTTTTGACTCATGCAGTATACAGGTCCTCAATGGAAGGCAGGTTGGTAGCCATTGTTTTTTCTGCAGTTCTAATTATCCTCTGAAGTCTGTGTCTGCCTTGTTGGGTTGCAGAACCAAATCAGACAGTTATAGAGGTGCAGATGACAGACTCAGTAATTCCTCTGTAGAACTTTGAGGGAAAGCAAGATGGATGGTGATGAACCAAAAAGAACTTGGGACTACAATTGTCTTTGATATGGAGAGAAATCTTCACATTCCTCTCTTTTCCACTTCACTTCACTCTCACAGGCTCATCAACATGTTTGGCTTCACCGGAGAATATCGGGATCGAACACCCAGTATCCAAGGAGGATTCCAAGCAGCTGGCATTGCAGTATCACTAGCTATGGCTTTGGTAGGAGGAGCTATTGTAGGTCAGTGGAAGAAGTGGTGACATGATAGCAGTATTTCAGTATTTGAGGGATCGTCACAAAAATGGGATGCGGTGGCTCGGTGGCTAAGACGCTGAGCTTGTCGATCGAAAGGTCGGCATGTCAGCAGTTCGAATCCCTAGTGCCACGTAATGGGGTGAGCTCCCTTTACTTGTCCCAGCTTCTGCCAACCTAGCAGTTCGAAAGCATGTAAAAAATGCAAGTAGAAAAACAGGGACCACCTTTGGTGGGAAGGTATCAGCGTTCCGTGCACCTTCTGCGTTGAGTCATGCCGGCCACATGACCACGGAGATGTCTTCGGACAGCGCTGGCTCTTCGGCTTTGTAACAGAGATGAGCACCGCCCCCTAGAGTCGGGAATGACTAGCACATATGTGCAAGGGGAACCTTTACCTTTACTTTACCTTTACACAAAGAAGAGGGGGTCAGCTTGTTTGTCAAAGCACCAGAGGGCAGGACAAGAAATAATGGATGGAAACTAATCAAGGAGAGAAGCATCCTGGAATTAAGGAGACTCAGTGCCGAAAAGGTTGGCCAATATAGGATCTCCTGCTCAAGGAGAGGGTCAGACAAAAAGATCTCCAGGGTCCCTTCCAAATCCTATTCTGTATTCCGATGCCAGCCTTTCTGTATTTTCTCTCCTGCTTGAAGGTAGAAATGGAGTCTTTCTCTGGATCACGTAATTCGAGGCAAAGCCAAGATTTAAATTTAGGTGAAAACTAACCAAGGAGAGATGCAACCTAGAACTAAGGAGCATTTTCCTGACAGTGAGAACAATTAATCCGTGGAACAGCTTGCCACCAGAAATTGTGGATATTCAATCACTGGAGGTCTTTAAGAAAAGATTGGATAATCATTTATCCAGAATGGTGTAGTGTCTCCTGCTTAAGCAGGGGCTTTATTTATTTATTTTTATTTATTTATTTGTCAAGCATGTATAAGGTAACAGCTATAGGTATAAACATGATTATGAATACATGAAATGGATACAAATGAATGGGGGACATTAGGACAGGGACGGAAGACACGCTGGTGCGCTTATGCACGCCCCTTACAGGCCTCTTAGGAATGGGGTGAGGTCAACAGTAGACACTCTAAGGTTAAAGTTTTGGGGGTTCGAGGATGTAACAACAGAGTCAGGTAGTGCATTCCAGGCATTGACCACTCTGTTGCTGAAGTCCTATTTTCTGCAATCGAGTTTGGAGCGGTTTACCTTAAGTTTGTATCTATTGTGTGCTCGTGTATTGTTGTGGTTGAAGCTGAAGTAATCATTGACAGGTAAGGACATTGTAGCAGATAATTTTGTGTACTACTCTTAGGTCAGACCGAAGGCGGCATAGTTCTAAATTGTCTAATCCCAAAATTTCAAGCCTGGTGGCATAAGGTATTCTGTTGCGAGCAAAGGAATATAGGACTCTTCTCATGAAATATCTCTGGACTCAATTATATTAATGTCCGATATGCAGTGCGGGTTCTAGACAGATGAGCTGTAGTCGAGAATTGGTCTAGCAAAGGTTTTGTATGCCCTAGTTTGCAGTACAATATTACCGGAGAAGAAGCTACGCAAGATTAGGTTAACTACTCTTAATGCCTTTTTGGCAATGTTGTTGCAGTGAGTTATGGCACTTAGATCATTTGAGATGAGTACTCTAAGGTCCTTGACAGAGTGAGGGTCGTCTACGAGGTCATATCCGCCCAGCTTGTATTTTGTGTTCTGATTTTTTTTGCCAATGTGTAAAAAATTGTTAGGCTAGAAGACCTCCAGGGTCCCTCCCAATCCTATTATCCTATGTTCTAAGTGAAAAATCCTCATGAAGAACAGCTGTTTTTCTTAACAGTGTGCCAGTAAGAGGTGAAATCTCTGCCTATTCATCTATCTCTAATTTTCTATGACTCAACCCCATGTCCAAGTCTCTGATGTTTCCCTGCTGCCATCTTCTGGCTTGTTAAGGTTTGGTTAAAAAAAATAAATAAATAGAAAAGTAAAATCATTTTCCCTCTGATCTCAACTATTGTAGACAGATATGGAAAAATCCTGCCATTTTCCTGCAATTATAGGAAGTATTTCTTTCATGTTTCCAGTTGTGCAGCTCTTTCAAATTTTGGACGTCAAACTTAAAGAGTAATTTCCCCCCCCCAGTTCTCGTGAATTGTGTGTAACTTGGTGGATGTTTTCCCCCAACATATTTTTTCTTTTCTTTTGTGATTCGTGCCATAGTACAGAGTGCTTTCTCAGTTGAAAAGAAAAAAAGAAAATTTAAAATTAAAATGCACTGTAAGTGAATTTAGCACCTGATTTTTCTTTCCCGAAGGTGGCATTTTGAAACTGCCCTTCTTTGGTGACCCTACAGATGAAAACTGCTTTGAAGATAATGTCTATTGGGAAGTAAGTGGATTAGACTTGGATTAATTAAATTAATCCAGATTGTGGAAGAAGCTCCCTCTGTCAAATCTGCACCAATGATTTATTCCATGGTCCTGGAAGTAACTTCCTAACTTCGTTCCTTCTCTCATTCACATATCCATCCTCCCTTCCTTCCCCCTCCCTCCCTCCCTCCCTCCCTCCCTCCCTAACTTCCTTCCTTACTTCTCTCATTCCCATATCCTTCCTTCCTTCCTTCCTCCCTCCCTGCCTCCCTTCCTAACTTCTTTCTTTCCTAACTTCCTTCCTTCTCTCCTTCTCATATCTTCCCTCCCTCCCTCCCTCCCTCCCTAACTTCCTTCCTTACTTCTCTCATTCCTATATCCTCCCTCCCTCCCTGCCTCCCTTCCTAACTTCTTTCTTTCCTAACTTCCTTCCTAACTTCCTTCCTTCTCTTCTTCTCATATCTTCCCTCCCTCCCTCCCTTCCTAACTTCCTTCCTTCTCTCCTTCCCATATCCATCCTCCCTTTTGTCTGTCTGTCTATCTGCCTGCATGTCTAATATGCCTCTCTCTCTCTCTTCTCTCCTGCCTACATCTATCTAACATCTGTCTGTCTGCCTATCTGCCTATCTCTCTCTGCCTGTCTATCTCTCTATCTCTCATCTGTCTGTCTATCTATCTATCTATCTATCTATCTATCTATCTATCTATCTATCTATCATCTATCTATCTCCTCTCATCTATCTATCTATCTCCTATCATCCATCTATCTATCTATCTATCTATCTATCTATCTATCTATCTATCTCCTATCATCCATCTATCTATCTATCTATCTATCTATCTATCTATCTATCTATCTATCTATCTATCTATCTATCTATCATCTATCTCTATCTAACAAACTCTCTTCTATCTATCTATCTATCTATCTATCTATCTATCTATCTATCTATCTATCTATCCATCCATCCAATCTATCATCTACCTATCTGCCTGCCTGCCTCCCTCCCTCTCTCTCTCCCATCCATCCATTCATCTAATTCTAATCTATCTGATATACTGTATGAGGAGAGATATTCTGCCACTAGGTGACACTATTGCCTGCCAAATAACAAGCTGGTGGCTTATCAGCTTTGCCCAACATACATGCCCTCCAGGCGTGTTGGATTCTAACTCCCATCCCTCTCAGCCACCTAGCTGTGTGCCACAGACACCACCGTAATCCAGATATCTGGACAGTGCTGCACCTTCAAGTGCATAAAAGCAATCAATGCAGGAAGAGGGATTTTTTTTTTAAAAAAAAGAGGTGATTCTGACTCACCCTGCATTCTGCCATCCTTCCAAAGGTCCCTGGCGATGAAGAGAGCAACCTTTACTGCCTGCATGACTCCAATGCTAAGCCTGTGATTAACCCTTAACCTGGGACATTAACAGCCGAAGGGTAAGACAGCCAACTCTTTCACATGCCATCTTATTTCTTCTTCTTTTTTTTAATATTACGGTATGGCGCAGACCCGATCAGGTTCTCCAAGGGTATTAAAGTCCAAATGAAACCAATGCACAAATATCTTGTACCACTCACTTGTCAAAAATTATATATACTTTCAATGGAAAAGCGTTTTTTTAAAAATTTATAAGGCAGACTTCCAGCATCCTTCCTGATATTCTTTAGTGCCTGGCTGATTTTCATAATGCAAACATTCATCATCATCATCATCATCATTTAACAACACTATAATCCATTGTGGGGTGGAATCTGGGCAACTGAATGGAACTAGCAGAGTGTTTACTGGCCGGATGCCCTTCCTGTTGCCAGTGTGGAGTTTTGTTCAGCAGATATATTCTCAGTGTGCCCAGAGAGAGAAATATCTGCTTCTACCTAGGATCGAACTCAACAGCCTCCTGATTGTGAGGCGAGAGCTCCACCTCTAGGCCACCACAACACTCCAATGCCAACATCCAGCATGCACTATCATATTCTTATGCCCCCCTCTCCCCATCCTTGTTAAAAAGGCTTCTGTTTTTCCGCCTTATGCTCAGAGCAGTAAAATGTTTTTCACCCTTCTGCAACTTTCCTGGCTGCTCCAGTTTCCCAATCTGGAAAATCCCCATAGAAGACATCTGCTTATAAGGCCTTGTCTCAGCATTTGGTGGAAGCATGCGAGGTCTGAAAATTTGCAGCAAGAAAGATATTTGCATGCTCTCTTTGTTGACCTTACAGCTAAAGCAGCGGTGAAATCCAATTTTTTTTTACTACCGGTTCTGCGGGCGTGGTTTGGTGGGCGTGGCAAGGGAAGGATATTGCAAAATCCCCATTCCCTCCCCACTCTGGGGCCAGCCAGAGGTGGTATTTGCCGGTTCTCTGAACTACTCAAAATTTCTGCTACCGGTTCTCCAAACTGCTCAAAATTTCCACTACCGGTTCTCCAGAACCTGGCAGAACCTGCTGGATTTCACCCCTGAGCTGAAGTAATGCAGGAACAACATCCTTTGACCATGAGAATTGCTGGCTGTGGGATTCTGGGAGTTGAAGTCCACACATCTTAACAATGCTAAGGTTGAGAAACACCGGCTTATAGAATACAAAATATTTGTCAGGTCCCAAGCTGGGAAGGGGACTTATAAATTGACAATAAGAAATATTTCCAAGTGACATAGTTAAGTAATGGGATTTCTCTCTTTCTTTTGTAGGGTGATCAATCTCTGCATTTGAAATTCCTTTTTTTTTTAAAAACAGCAGAATCAAGGAAACTGAAGGGAAAAATATTATCACTCAAATGAAGATTTTTTTTTTTTTAAAAAAACATGCATTCTGGCAAAAAAATTATGCAAACAAATAATAAGGAAGTTGAGAAGGGTGGATCCCCGGATTCAGAAGCATATTGCTGAAACCAAAACAAGTTATGAAAAAAAAAAAACCCATAGAAGTAATAAGCAATAAAATTTTAGAGCTCATTGATCAATAAAAAATGAGCCAGGCATTCCCCATAGAGCTCTTAAAATGAAATCGCTGAAGTTTTAGCAAAAGCATATAACTTTCCCTAAAATTGGCTCTTTTTGTTTTTTTTTTTAAAGGCCTGGAGATTAGTTTTCTATAAAAAAAAAATGATAAGGAAAGAAGGCAAAGGAAGTAAAAATTTCAGCTTCCATTCTTGGTAAATTTGTGGAAAGCTTTAGGAAATATAAAATTACAAGCCTTATGGACGAATGAATATGGTTTCTGGACAGGCAAGTGTCACCTCCCCAAATTTTTTAGAGTTTTTTTTAAG